>NC_035434.2:139991896-140268802 GCF_002127325.2 Helianthus annuus
CAAGATTGGCGCTCCCAAGGAGATGAGCTAGGTCTAATAAAACCTTTAGCTAATAGATCATCCAACTGCGTCCTCAACTCCTTCATCTCCGTTGGTGCCAATCTGTATGGTGCTCTTGCTACAGGTGCAGTGCCTGGAATGATATCTATCCGAAACTCTACTTGCCTATCCGGTGGCAAACCGGGTAGTTCTTCAGGAAACACTTCAGGATATTCCGAGATAACAGGAATATCTTCAATCTTCGGCTTCGGCTCATCTATGGTAACTTGTGCCATATAAATGACACATCCCTTTTGCATGCATCTGGATGCCTCGAGCATGGACACTTGCTCGGGCAATCCATGCTGGGTATCTCCTTGAATAGTAAGTGACTCACCAGACGGAGTCTTAACTATTACTTGCTTTCTGTTGCACAGAATCTGGGCTTGGTTACTCGACAACCAATCCATGCCTATCACTATGTCGAATCCAGCTAGCTTAAGGGAAGCAAGGATAACGGGAAAGAATGATTCCTAATGGATATAACACATCCATCTAAAACAGTTGAGGCGGTTTCTATGGTTCCATCGGCTAATTCCACCTCATATTTTACACTTAAGGTTTTAACAGGAAGGTTCAACAGTTTACAAAACTTATCATCTACAAACGACTTATCAGCCCCCGAATCAAACAAGACTCTAGCAAAGACATCATTTACAAGAAACGTACCGGTAATGACGTTATCGTCAAGGACTGCTTCCTTTGCGTCCATTCTGAAGACTCTCGCGTTAGTCTTCTTCCCTTCCTCGGCCTTCTTTGCAAACTTTGGACAGTTGGGCCGAATGTGCCCTTTCTCGTTGCAACCAAAACACGTTGCATCCTTCATCTTCTTGCAATCCACAGCTTTATGATCCGTGGACTTGCAGATTCCACATCGTTTCTCCGAAGACTGGGATTTTGTTTCAAACCGACACCTCCCAAAGTGGTGTCTCCTACAAATCTTGCATCTGGGTTTCTCACCCGACTGATGATCACTTTTCCTAGACCCCGACCCTTTCCTGTGGTCGTTGTTCCCTCTATGTCGCTTTTCAGACCTTCGTGAGGTGTCATCCTCACGTTTCCGTCTGTTCTCCTCAGAGCTCTTCATGGCTCTCAATCTAACCACGTCTTGAGTGAGGGAGAGGGATAGATCCGCTACGGATCTAAATGTAGTAGGTCTTGAAGCTTTGACGCTGGCTTTAATCTCCGGTGCCAGACCCCCAATGAATCGAGCAATCCTACGCGGCTCCGGGGTCACCAAGTAAGGCACTAAACGAGACAGCGTGTTGAACGTAGTAAGGTACGCTTGACAATCGAGGTTCTTCATGACTAAGGATACAAAATCCGATTCAATTCGCTCGACCTCGTGCTGCGGACAGAAGTTCTCTTTAATCAGGGCCACAAACTGTTCCCATGACAAACCGTACAGTGTGGCCTTACCGGCAGCTTGTAGAAGTGACTTCCACCACGCTAACGCATCTCCTTTGAATGACTGGGACACGTACTTCACGACGTCCCTTTCAGCACACCCGCTGATATCAACCACAGTATCCATCTCGTCAATCCACGTCATACAATCGACGGCTCCCTTTTCCCCAGTGAAATCTCTGGGCTTGCAGGATACAAAATACTTGTACGTACAGGACCTGCTGTACGTGTCGTGTTTCAGCTTAATCTCCTGCTTTGGGACGCTGCTGTGGTTGGAGGAATGATTATCATCCTCAGCTTTCTTCGGCTCACTCTTTTTAGATGGAGGCTTACTATGAGCCTCAGAATGAGTCTTGGGCTTTGCGTGCGTTTCTGTTCGGGTCCTACTCCGAGTACCACTAGATTCCTTGAACTGCCGATCCATAGCCTTGGCGACAGCATTATCTATCAGTGCTTGCAATTCTGCACCGGTAACGTGAATCTTTGCATTATCTGAGTGTTCCCCAGAATGACTGTTGGTTTCTTCCGATTTGGCCATCGTAGCTTTAAGCTACAATAAAGGACAAGGTCTAATTTAGAACCTAACAGTATTATCGTCCTAGACGATTTATTAACCATGGTATCAAAAACCTTAGCAGTTAATTTAATAAATTTCATTCAGGCTCTTATTAGCAATCAAGGAATGAAAATATATATATTGGCACCATAGGCCTAGTCACAAGGACAATCACTAAATTATAGATTTAGATTTTTTTATAGGATTATAAATTGTATAATTAAACAAATAATCCTTTACTAGACAGAGAGTCATAAACCACAACTGTCACTATATAACATAGTTATAACCCGTAGGTATCAAGCCATTAACAGACTTGTGTACAGATAAAATCTGTAGATATTTCTTTACTAGGCAGGGAGTCATAGACCACAACTGCCACTATATGACATAGTCATAACCCGTAGGTATCAAGTCATTAATAGACTTGTATACAGATAAAAATCTGTAGATAATTCTTTACTAGGCAGGGAGTTATAAACCACAACTGCTACTATATGACATAGTCATAACCCGAAGGTATCAAGTCATTAATAGACTTGTATACAGATATAATCTGTAGATAATTTATTAAAAGGGTGACATGTGCGATTTTACGAATCACGCTTAGTCAAGAATGTTAACATGTTCTCAGATGTTAACAGGGAGTTGAATCTTTTCAACCAGGTTTTACCATCAGGGCCAGGCCTGTTAATAAGGCATTCAGGCTAGGTTATACCTTACTAAGATTCTTATAAATGGCAAATCAAATAAAAATTGATATTTTCCATTATTTTAATATTATTCATGCATATAAATAAAAGGATAAATTCAAATTAACCATTTCAACCTTCAAACAAAGTACTAGTACATAGTTGCCCTAAACGGGACTTTGAAATAACATGAATAACATGAATAGCATGAATAACATGCCCGCGCAGGGGCTAAACAAGTAACAATAATAACAAAATAAAATAAAGCAAACCCACGCAGGGGCCAACAGAACAGCATACCCACACAGGGGTAGAATAAGATAGATATACCCACGCAGGGGTAGAGTACAAGGATAGATGTCCACGCAGGGACATGAGTACATGAGACAATAATCGAAGGATTCAATGATCCCTCTTGCTCTTACCCTTGAGCAGGTCAAACACCTTCTTGAACATGCCACGGTTGTGACGGCGATCACTTTGCAACTCCCGTCGCATGCTATCAATCCCATGCAGGATCTCCTGAACCTGCGGCGGCGACATCATAGGCGCCGGTGGCGGTGGCTGGAAGTGCTGCGGCTGCGGCGGCTGGTACGGCTGCGGCTGCGGCTGCGGTGGCTGCTGGTAACCCGGAGGGTAACCAAAAGTAGACTGCCCAGCAGTCCAAGTGTCTCCCAATGGACCGCTAGGAGGGAGTGAGCTGTAGTTCACAGCTTGCCAGTAAGGGTCTCCTGTGTAATCATAACCCTGAGGGAAAACATGCTCGAACGGGTTGAACTGAGCGGCACTAGCATAAGCCGGAATCGGCTCTCCAAAATTCTGCGGCGGCAGAGGCGGGATCGGAACAGAAGTAACCTCCGATACGGGATGCTGAGACTCCCCTGTCTCGGACTCCCCGGGTAGAGACGTGTAGCGGCTGCTACTAACACGTGGAGGGGTGCCTATGCGAATCCCTCCGCGCGTAGACATGCGCGCATTCCTCCTCGGCCTCTGAGGTGGAGGAGGTAAAACTGGCGGCGGCGGTGGTGACGGAGTGATCACGTCACGCCACAGGGCCTCAGATAGGTCCTGCGGTAGAGGCGGCTGCTGCTGGAGCTGCTGCTGCTGCTGCGAG
This sequence comes from Helianthus annuus, assembly GCF_002127325.2. Classification (NCBI taxonomy): domain Eukaryota; kingdom Viridiplantae; phylum Streptophyta; class Magnoliopsida; order Asterales; family Asteraceae; genus Helianthus; species Helianthus annuus. The sequence goes on from NC_035434.2 coordinate 139,995,705, forward strand.
TGGTGCTGCGAGTGCACCGGCGAACCATGGAGCGATTGGAGCATCGGAGTACCATGGAGTGATTGAAGCATCGGAGAGTTGTGGCTAGGGGTGAAGTACCAATCATGCTGCTTAAACCTCTCCTGAAAGCTGTCCCCACCATTATAGGGTGATCCCCTAAATGGCGACCCATCCGATATCTCAATCGGATGGTTAGGCGTACCTGATGGTGGTAGCGACGGGTCCGTATCCTCGTCTACGTCCATCTCGTGCTCTCCCGGAAAATGGTCCTCCGGCCCGAGTGGGTTGTGGCCCACTGGCTCCTCCACATAAGCATTAGGGTTATATAAACCCTGGTAGGCTGGCGCTGGATACTGCTGCGGTGACTGGTGCAATGGTATGTACGATCCATGCGAACCATGGGGCCCATTCTCCGAGTGGGGCCCAAACGAGTGGGGTAAAGACGGTGAAGTGCTGGCGGATACCGAGTGTCTGGCAGGCTCGGCGAAAGACCTCCAAAGGTCGTTGGCGGCTGTGTTGTGCGTGGCGGATGGAGCTCGCCTATGTGAGGGCCCTGCCTCATGGTCGTGGGATGTAGCAAATCCTCCTCGACCTCTCATTCGTGGCGGCATAGTGATCCTGTCAAAAGTCAAACAAGTTGCACAACAAAATATATAAGACAATGCAAAATAATAAAAAAATAAATTAAACGAAAAGTTGAACATTTCCTAAGTTCTTTGTCTAGACTCGAAAATCGAGGAATGTGCAATTGTGTAACTGAGATTAAACACATTAGGATAGTGTTTAATTCACTCAGCGTTGGCTCTGATACCAACCTGTCACACCCCGATTTCCACGTGTCACCGGTGGGCCCGGTGTGGGGTACAGTGACGTAGTTGGCATCGTCATAGACAATCAACACAATATAATAATGCACAGCGGAAGCAGAATAGAAACATTTCAACTTTTAAATAAAGTGTAACAATAAATATCACAGTAGTTGAAATGGATCCACAGGCGGATCAAATAAAATAAGATAAAAATAGTTCAACAGATATATGTGTCGTCCGAGCTTGCGAGACTATAGTGGACGCTCTTAGGAAACAACCAGCCTATTTCCGTATAGTACCTGCACTTAACCTTTTGGGAAAAATACGTCAGTTTACACTGGTAAATACAAATCGACTGACTCATTTTGAAAATGATTGAAAATTGATTTAAATGCACAAGGCATAAATATTTTTATTAACTTGGGATAATTATATAATATAAACTTGTGAACGATTTACATGCACTCATATCTCTGGTGGCCCGGGATCTGCTGTCCGGGCTAGAGATTAAATGACACACCACATTAAAGAGTTATACACGTCGGGTGTACGCCTACACCCCGTGCTCTGGTCGTGGCCATCTCGTAAGATAATGCCAAGGATATCCGGGACATGGTCAATAACCCCCCAAAGCCTTTAAGTAAGACAAGACTGTTTAAACGAAATCACACAAGCTATTCAAGACTGTACACCCATAGGGAGCAGGACTTGTGCGCCCGATCAAGCGGTATTTTAAATACCGTACCCCAAGCCCGTATAGGGAAAATAAGTCAAAATGTATTTACCTGAGCAAGTATAAGTCACAAACGATAAGTGTTGGTAGCTTTTACCGGGCCTCCTAATCTGGAACAAAGGTTTATAATTAACCTATTAGATTCCTAACGGGTCTTTTATTTAAGCCTAAGCTTTGACCGGTTAGTTTTAGGAATGATACGGTTTACGCACGATTAAGCGAAAGACCGGATAGAATGTGATTTAGACCCGACAAGTTTGAATACTTGTATAATATGGGTATACTAAATACATTCTGGATTTTGAAATAAAAATGATATCGTTTGACCCGTTTCGGTCAATTTACGCAAACTAGTTACGTAAACCGAACCGAACGCGAAAAGGGCGATACGGGTAGCCAAAAGATTCAAATGCAAGTTCCCTGAATTAATATGCTTAGAATATGATATCATATCAGTAAGTTATGTTCTATATTGCCCGGAATAATTTTAAACCCAATTTATGCCTTAGAAGGGCATTTTGGTCATTTTAAAAGTTAATAAAAGGGTAAAATTAGAAATCTGAGTTTCGGGTCCGGTACATACAGTAAATATACTTAATATAACATATTATATCAGTAGGTTATGACCCATATATCAAATTTATCATTTAAAACCAAACTATGCACCGTAGGGGCAATTTAGTAATTTCACAAGGGCTAAAAATGCCAAAACTGGAAATCTGAGATCATATACTTATACTTACTGTTATTATATGAAAATATGCTAAACACATCAGTAGGTATAGGTCTTATATGTTTAAAACAAGTATAACGCTTAATATGCGCTTAAAACGCTAAATATGCGATTTAAGGGCGTTTTCGGGTTTTCAAATTAAATCTGAGATTTTTATATTTCCAGAATACTTAAAATAATTTATTCATCATATAAAATCAGTAGAAAAAGGTTCCGGGTCAAAAGGATGTGTAAAACTCATTTTATGGCTAAAACGGTCAAAACCGACATAACCCGAAATAACTAGGCGATCTAGGATCCGTTCAGCCAAAAATTTATTAAAAATCATCAAAATTCCCAGAATATTATAATACATCAGTTGGTAAAAAGTTTTGTACCAAAACGTGGCCAGAAACGGGTTCTATGCGAAAAGGACCGTTTATGTAAATTTATAATATAGTTTTACGCTAATGGCCATAACTCACAATCTGGACCACCAACTGATCCGAAATTTTCGGTGCAAGTTCATATATTAGAAATAAAGATTTCTATCCTTTCACTTTTCCAAAAATCCCGTTTTAAATCAAAAAGGGCAAAATAGTCAACTTTATGCATAAATCGGAAACATGCATTCGAATAGGCTAAGCATAGACTCAATCAAAGAAAATTCCAGAAAGTTTAACTAAAATAAAAATAGTCAAAAATACTTTCCAATACAGATCTCGAACATGCATGTATGAATCCGAATCGATAGTCTACGAAATAATCGTTTTACAAGACTTTCGGTTCCGATTCGTGTCTATACTATAGATTGTCGAGTTGATGATGATTAAAACAAATTCTTATATATATTACAAGTTATTTTTAATGATCAATCAGGTTGCATGTCATCTATATCATTAATCATGTCATTTTTCACAAAAATCGCTTCTGTTGACTTTTTAGAAATAGGTTTGACTCGACATTAAGCATGCATGTAGTGGGAATCAGCTAGTACCCTTTAGAGGGTTTGTTTCCCACATAAATACCAATCTATAACAAGTTTCAATTCGAGAAATGACTGAAAGAAATCCGTTTAATCAGAAAGTCAAAGGTTATGAACACCCAGTTTGACTTTTATCAATAAACACAACAAGAACGGATTAAAGAACGAATTGAAGGCTTACAAAGGTCCTAAAGATGTTTAGTGGACACTAGAAGTCGGCCTTGTTGATCAGATTATCTCCAGAGAAGCTTTGAGAGCTCTTGCAAGTCTTGGTGTTCTTGTTCACAATTGTAAAAGCCAAGAAATGAGATGAATTCGGATTTAAAGCAGTGTTTTTGAGGTTTACTGTTGATGTAGGCATGCAAGGAATGTTATTGGCTCAATTGGAGGCAAGATACAACTGTAATGCACTTGAATTCGGACTCAAAATGACCCAAATACGATTTTCTGTCGCTGGGCAACCCACGCGGCCCGCTTGGGCTTTCCCAGGCGGGTCGCCTGACCCCTGGTTCAGCCAAACAACTTTCAATTGTTGACAGCTTTGACCCCTGAACTTGTACGCGATGTTTCGGCTATTTTTCTCGACCCGTAAACCCCCAAACTTGGTTTTTAAGAACCTTAGGACTTTTACCAACATGGCAATGCCCTCGGATAACTTTGCGCTCAACCGAAAAGCCCTGAAATTTGACGTTGACGCTTTTAGTCCCTTAAGTACGGTTTTGGCCATAACTTCCTCATACATTGACGAAACTTCACGAAATTTTTACCACATATTCTAGTGAGTATATTTTAGCTATACTAAGCTTCGGGTCTGCCAAAAGTTCACTCAGAGGTATAAATTAAACATGTTGACACTTTTGGCCCCTATAGTTTACAATACTTCACTTTTGTGAAATTTCCGCGTCGTATGATCCATGAACCATCCGTTAAAGGTTATAAACATTATGTGGGGTTATCATAGAGCCTATTTATCCATTGTTGACACTTTGGACCCTTACGTTCCATAGTTTTCACCGTTTGTCACTTTTAGTCCCTCTAAAGTATGTTTTCACATAACGGAACCTTATGACACGTGTCAAGACATTATTGGACGAAATTTTTCGAGGTGTTACACCAATGCCGAAACCACTTCAGCCCATACTCCACTTCATAATCAATCCACTACTGAAAACCTTGGCCCACCTCCGATACCACCCACTACTGACCACCTTGGCCCACATCCGATTCCACCTAATACCGAAAATATACAGCCAAATGCTGAAACCACTTCAGTTCCTGTTGAACCCACTGTTATACCCGAACCCACTATTATACCTGTTAGGGCTGGATTTTTATCATACGTGATCCTTATACGTGATCCTAACCAGTGATCCTTGTTTCTTTGGCAGACAGTGATCCTCAGCAGGACTTCAGGATCAGGATCATGGACCATTGAAAGGATCCTCATGCTAATAGTTAACTTCGAGTAATACAACATTATTTTGCAGGAACATCTGGCAGGATACGCTCTTAGCATCATAATCAAGGGACGCGTCTTCACAATTATAGCACGAGCTTAATCAAAGATAGACGTTGCGAAGGATATGGAAACTTAGCTTGATTTAAGGGCGGCAACTTAGGCTAGATTGTCTTTTATTTCTAAAGGGGTAATGAGCTGATTATTAGTCTTTTTACCTAAAATAGGTCACCTACACTTGTATATATAACACTCTTCCTCATTCGGAAGAACACACAACACAACTCTCACACACTTAGACACTCGAAACTATAGTGATCCTTGTACTCAGCTCATTATCATCCGAAGTTGTAACTATATTTTTCTTATATTGAAGTTGGTGATCGGTAGTTGCCATCACCCGAGGTTTTTTATGCCGGAGATCATACATTGATCAAGGGCTTTTTCCTCGTATAAATCATTGTGTCTTTGCATATTTCTCATAGAAGTGATCCTTTACTTTTATAATTAACCAAGCATCATACCCCGTTTACATAAAGTTTGGTTACATTATCCTTGTGTGATTTTTGACCAATACAGTTTGGCGCCCACCGTGGGGCAATTGGTGCTTCATTCATAAGAAAACCTTTTGTTCGAAATCATTTCATAGAATTACATGGCTTCATCATTGAAAAACATGTCCACGGCAATGTCTGCAGTCACCTCGTCCCAGAACATTCTGCCTCCACCACCGGCAGGATCCCAGAAGAATGCTGAGAAGAGACAAACTCCTACTAATTCTAAAACTCCATCTCCTTCTGCTATGAATTCTTATATTCCCAGTACTAGTGATGTATTTACTTTGATTTTGCAGATGAAGGATCGTATGCAGCGGCAGGATGAAACTAATGAAAGGATCCTCAGGGAAATTGGAGATCTCAAAAGACAGAAGAAAACGACAGAGGATCATTCCCCACTGATGCCCAAGTCTTTGAGCTTTGATACTCCAATGATTACTTCTCAGCCATCAGGAATTCCAGACGTGCAAATCATGGGAGAATCAAGAGGATTGCACCCCGGATCGACAGCAATGACTCAGGCATCTGGCTCACACTTTCAGCCGGCAGGATCCTATCCCCAGCATATGGGATCCCTCATGAATTCGGGAGCCTATCCGGGAGCACAGCAGTTTCAAGGATCCTACTTTGTTCCAGGATCATCCCAGGGTCAAGGATCCTCCTTCGTTTCAGGATCATCCCAGATACCAGGATCCTTCCAGATACCAGGATCCTTCCAGGTGCCAGGATCCCTAAAAAGTTTGCAAACAGGAAGTCTAGATGTCCATCAAGGGGACTTCATTCCAATGCAGACCATTGCTTCCACTGGACCCTCCGTTGTTCCAGAATCCCAGCAATATGGATTCCCTAACTTGAACCCAATGGGAGGTAACACTTTAAATAATTATCCTACCACTAACCATGGATTCATGCAGGATACAGGTGTCAATCATGCTATGGCCAGGGAATTGCAGAAACTAAAAGATATGATCTCAAGTGTTCCAGGGGTAGTCAAGCCTATCCCAGAGATTGCAGATGGAAGCCATAAGGTATCTCGCTTTGCACCACCAATTTGTGATGCAGAGGTACCCAAAAGGTTCCATATCCCTACTATGAAGTTGTATGATGGTACAACGGATCCAGAAGAGCACATAGCACAATACAGGGAGAGGATGGAGATCAATCCTATCCCAGGAAAACTGAAAGAAGCATGCCTATGTAAAGGATTTGGGTCCACTCTTACTGGATCAGCTCTTAAGTGGCTGCTAAGTCTTCCCCCCTACTCTATTACTTCATTTGCTAATCTAGTTAATTTATTCAATAACCAATTCTCTTGTAGTAGAAAATTTGAAAGATTAACTAGTGATTTATATAGGGTAACTCAAAGTCATAATGAATCATTACGGTATTACATAACTAAATTTAGTAAAGAATCCTTGGACATTCCCAACTTGGATATGGCTACGGCTGTTGAAGCCTTCAAAATGGGACTGCTTAAGGATTCATTATTCTATGACGATCTTGTTATGACACCATGCAGGAATTTAGATGAAGTAAGAACTCGGGCACTCAGGTTCATCCGGCTAGAGGATGACAAGAGGATCCAGGAGAGACAAGTAGGATCCTCAAAACAGGAGAAGCAAGGATCCTCCTTCAAGAACAACAAATTCAAATCCTACCATAGAAATGAGAACCAGAATGTGCATGCTATTGACCAAGAAGAGGATGATGAGGATTATCCTCCAATCTCAGAATATTGTTTTTCCGTTGATAATCATGAACTAATCCTTGCAATGCAGAATCTAGGTGAAAAAGCTAGGTGGCCCAGGAAGAATGATAAACCATCCAGGACTAAAGACAAGTCAAAATGGTGTGCATACCATGAGGATTTCGGGCATCTAACTGAAGAATGCATAGCTTTAAGAAAAGAGATTGGATATCTGTTAAGCAAGGGGCACCTAAAAGAATTATTGGGAAGAAAAAAGCAAAGGACTCAGGATCCTGAAAGGATCCCTGAAAAGGCTCCAGCACCTCCGGCAAATGCACAAGTGATCAACTTTATTTCCGGAGGATCAGACATCTATGGTACATCCTTCTCGGCGACCAAAAGACATGCAAAGGAGTCAAAAATGGATAATGGAGAAAGGCCTATTAGAACATCAAGTGTCTCAGAAGGGAAGATGATAACGTTTGATGAGGATGATCGCATTAACATTCAGGATCCTCATCACGATAGTTTAGTTATTACTCTCTTTATCTCTAACCATTTTGTCCGCAGGATCCTTATCGATGGAGAAAGCTCAGTGAACATTATCCAGCTTGATGTTCTGAAGAAGATGGGAATCCCAGAATCAGACATCACACCAAGATCCTCCGTGCTTGTAGGATTTAGTGAAGAAACGAAGAAAACTCTGGGGGACATCAAACTCCCAATCTACGTGGAAGGATTACATAATTACCAGAAATTTTGCGTTATTGACTGTTTGTCTTGTTGCAATGTTATCCTTGGCAGGCCTTGGATACATGATATGAAAGCAGTCCCATCCACCTACCATCAATGTGTGAAGCTCCCTAGCCCATGGGGAATAATCAAGATCGACAGTGATCAGCAGGAGGCTAAGGATTGTTATACCTCATCCATGAAGCCAACCTCGAAGCCAAGGGAGCAATAGCAATTACAGTATCCTCCGAGGGATGTCTTGGAGGCAAGGGAACAAGATGTGGACGAAATCCTCTTGGATCCTAGTGATCCTGAATCAAAAATCTATATCGGATCAGGGATCCTTGGCAAGATGAAAGAAGACATGATATCCTTCCTCAAGAGAAGAAAGTCTACCTTTGCATGGAAGCACGAAGATATGACAGGTATATCTAAGGATATCATAACTCATAAACTCGGCATTGACAGGTCTATCAAACCAATCCATCAAAAAAGGAGGAAGTTTGCACCAGAAAGGAATGCCATTATCCAAGAAGAAGTAGGTTAGCCAATGTGGTCGTTGTCCAAAAGAAAAATGGAAAGTGGTGGGTATGTGTCGATTTCACTGATCTGAATAAGGCATGTCCCAAGGATCCTTTCCCATTACCCCACATTGACTCCATGGTGGATGCAACAGCGGGGCATGAACTGTTGACCTTTATGGATGCATCATCTGGATTCCAACAAATTCAGATGGAACCATCTGACCAAGAGGATACAGCCTTTATGACCCCAACAGGTTTGTATTGTTATATTGCCATGCCTTTTGGATTAAGAAATGCAGGTGCAACATATCAAAGGCTGGTGAATATGATGTTCAGAGATCAAATTGGACAAACTATGGAAGTATACATAGATGATATGGTAGTCAAATCAAAGAAAGCTGAGGATCACCTAAGGGATTTGGAAGAAGCATTTGATATCCTTGATAAATATAACATGAAGCTTAATCCTTCAAAGTGCCACTTTGGTGTTAAGGCAGGTAAATTCCTAGGATATATGGTAACTCAGAGAGGCATTGAAGCAAGTCCGGAGCAAATTAAAGCACTAGTAAACATCAAGTCCCCTGCCAATGCTAAGGATGTGCAAAGGCTAACAGGCAGGATAGCAGCTCTGAACAGGTTCATATCAAAATCCTCAGAAAAATGTAAAGAATTTTACGATATCCTAAGGAAGAACAAGAAGTTTGAATGGACTGAGAAACATGAGAATGCTTTACAAGCCCTTAAAGAATATATGTCCTCAGCACCAGCATTATCAAAGCCCGAAAAAGGAGATGTGTTATCCTTATATTTGGCGGTATCCTCAACCGCTGTAAGTGCTGTCCTTGTTAAGGATCATGAAGGTACACAATATCCTATCTACTATGTAAGTAAGAGTTTACTTGATGCCGAATCCAGGTACTCACACCTCGAAAAACTTATTCTTGCATTAATCATGGCATCAACTAAGTTAAGGCATTATTTTGAAACCCATACTATTGTTGTTAGAACTAACTTTCCAATTAAGAATGTCCTCAGGAAACCAGAGATGTCAGGAAGAATGCCTAAGTGGGCAGTAAAGCTTAGTGCCCATGATATAAGATATGAGCCAAGAACAGCCATTAAATCCCAAGCATTAGCTGACTTTGTGGCTGATTTCAGTAGTGATCTACAAAAAGAAGCAGAATTGGAGGTCCAGCAGCTGGATGAGACCAAGGATCCTTGGATACTACACACTGATGGATCCTCAAATGTCAAGGGCACAGGGCTCGGGATACTACTAAAATCGCCACAGGGGGACATAATACCCCACTCCATAGCCTGTGAGTTCCAAGCAACTAACAATGAGGCTGAATATGAAGCCTTAATTGCTGGCTTGCAAATTGCTAAGGATACGGGGGTAAAATATCTTAAAGTATATGTAGACTCATTATTGATCACCAATCACTTTAATGGATCCTATGCTGTTAAAGGTGAAAAACTAACCAAATATTTAGAGATAGTCAAAGAATTGGCACTCTCTTTTGTTTCTTTCAGCTTAACACAGGTACCAAGGGAGGATAACACGGAAGCTGATGCATTGGCCAACTTAGGATCATCCTTAAAAATTCCAGAAGACATAAGTATCCCTATCATCCATATCCTGGCTCCTGCTATTGAAAATCAAGTGGCCATGGAAATAGAAGAGGATACTGCAGTAATCCCTAGTGAAGAAGCTCAATCTTATTCAGGATCATGGGTCTCACCAATCATGAAATACTTGCAAGACGGAGAGATTCCAATGGGAGAAAATCCTAGAGCTTTCAGGATCAAGGTATCTCAATTTACAATCTTAAATAATGTGCTATATAAACGATCCCTTGCAGGACCATATTTAAGATGTATTGAGGATCCTGAAATTGAAGAAGTGTTGAGAGACTTCCATGAAGGAGATTGTGGAAACCACACTGGGGGCAGGGCATTATTCTCAAGGATCCTTAGAACAGGATACTACTGGCCAACCATGAAAAGGGATGCTGTAGAATATGCTAGGAAATGTGATCCTTGTCAAAGACACAGCAATATCCTTCATCAACCAGCTGAATTGCTACACCCCATACCATCCTCTTGGCCATTCATGAGATGGGGGATGGATATAGTTGGCAAGCTCCCTAAAGCACCTGGTGGAAAAGTATTTATGCTTGCCATGACTGACTACTTCTCTAAGTGGATAGAAGCTGAAGCTTTTGCTCAAGTCAGAGAAAAAGAAGTTATATCCTTTATCAAAAGAAACATTATAACTAGATTTGGCATTCCCTCTGAAATTGTTTGTGATAATGGTTCCCAATTCATTGGAAGCAGAACTACTAACTTTTGTGACAGTTGGGGAATCAAGATGATAACATCAACACCAGTTCATCCACAAGCCAATGGCCAAGCAGAATCATCCAACAAGATCATCATCAACAATCTAAAGAAGAAGCTAGGATCCAAGAAGGGAAAATGGGCAGAGGAGTTACCTTATGTGCTATGGGCTGATAGAACAACTCCCAAGAATGCCACTGGTCAAACACCTTTTTCTTTAGTATTTGGGGCAGAAGCAGTGATCCCAACAGAGATGGTGATCCCAACCGCTAGAACAAGTACTCGTGATCCTGAAGAAAATGCTGCAATCCTGGCTCAAGATTTGGATACTATTGAGGAAATCAGGGATCTGGCTAGGATAAGGGTGGCAAGCTACCAACAAAGAATGGCTGGTGCTTACAACAAAAATGTTAGGATAAGGAAGTTCCAAGTCGGAGATATGGTGTTGAGAAAAACATTCCAGAACACTATTAATCCTGCTGACGGGAAGTTAGCACCAAAATGGGAAGGCCCTTACTTAATTGAAGCTGAAGCAGGAAAGGGGGCATACAGGTTGCTAACCATAGAAGGAAATTTGTTACCAAGAGCCTGGAATGCTGTTCACTTGAAGAAATATTTCATGTGAACATGATCCTTCAAGCATGTGATCCTTATATTGAAGTATCCTTGAAGGATCCCGATGATATCAGTGATCCTTACTCTGGTAATGTGCTTATCCTAAAACTATTACATTTCCTTACTTTTTACTAAAGGATAAGGATCCTGTATCCTTCATCCTCTTCTCACGAACCATTTGAGTTATGATAGTTCAGGTATCTACGGCATATCGTCAAGAATCTTCAAAAGCAACGCAGATCCTCGGGCTTGTCCCCAGTTATCCTTGGGATTATCCCCAGTTTCCGCCAGCAGCGCACGATGATCCTGATATAGTTCACGTCTTTGGGACCAGTACCCACTTCCGGGGCTGACAACCTCATCGTACTGGCTATACCCAGGATCCTCCGTATAATGGTAGACGTACCATACATCCGTTCCTAAGGTTTCTAACGTTTTCACGTTAGCTAAGGTTTTGACATTTTCATGTCACTAAGTTTGGATAGTCGCCAGTAAGGGCCATACTCCAGTTTACATACGATCCTTTGGGCTTGTCCCCAGTTATCCTTTGGGCTTGTCCCCAGTTATCCTTTGGGCTTGTCCCCAGTGATCCTCCGGGATCATCCTCAGTTATCCTTTGGGCATGTCCCCAGCTACTAATTTATCTTTTACAATGGCTTAGTCCCAAGATATGTTCCATTTTTCAGGTTTTCGAAGATTAAATAATTAAGGATCCTTAATCCTTATTATCCATTAAAGTCTTACTTATGGTTATCCCGATTAAAGGTTAGGATCCTAACTTGGATCCTCAGGTATGATCCTTAACTATTTTTTAGTTTCATTATTCATTTGAATAACCTTTAGACCTTGACAACTGAACCTATGATCCTTAAAATAAACTACCTTGAAAATTTTCGATTATAGGATATTTGATCCAGGATCATATCCTAAATTTCTTGAACATGGTTTGCTCAACTATCGTTACTCTAACAAATATGTTTCTAAAACAAACTGGAAAATAAAAAGATAAATAAAGGATAATAACACAAGATAAGCGACAAAAGTTTAAGATTTTATTTATTAACGAAAGGATTAACCCTTCAAAAGTTGTCAAAATTGCCAACCCACGTTTCTACCAGCAAAACGTGGCCCGTCCACATGGGTTGGCAAAGGGTGTCCATTGTCTGTACGGTCTTAGCAGGTACAGGAAAGTAAAAGCGGCAGGATCACAAAGGCTTCATCCCCCAAACAGAGGATCCCTCCACCTTTTGTAATCCTACCTATTGTTCGAAGGATCCAGGATCCTTTACCCTAAAAACTATTGTTCAAAGATTACAGACCATAAATTGTTCACAAACCATCAACAACCACAAAAAACCACTACCAATCCTAAAAAATTGGGCTCCGGCCTAGTCTCGAAATATCCATCATCGCCCAATCCAGCAACTCACACCTTTGATGCTCCATCACCACCAGCTTCTCCACCCTGATCCTTCTCAGCATCACCACCTTCCAGCATGGGGATCTCCTCTGCTTCGTCCTCATCCTCCAGCTCTGCCAATCTTGCCTTCCAACCCTCCACGTCCCATGAGCTCTTGTCAAAGGCAGGATCCTGAGCCTCCGCAGCCATTTGTAGTTGAATCTTGTACATAGCAGTTGCGGCAGAGACCTTGGCATCCTGGATGATCTCCTGCTTCTCGCCATCCATATCAATTAGCCTTTGAGCAGCCTCATCCTTTGTAGCCCGGAGTTCCTTCTCAAGATCGGCTATCTTGAGATCCTTTAACACGCCCATTTGTTGGAGGTCGGCGATTTGGCTCTCCTGATCCTCGACATGGCCAAGGTAGGTCTCAATCTCGGCAAGTTTCTGCAAAAGAGAAAAAAGATAAGTTTAGGATCAGGTGATCCTCAAAAAAAAGCAGGATATACAGGCAGGATATACAAGCAGGACATTAGAGAAGGATAACCAACAGGGGCAACGATCCTTACCTCATTGACATAGTCAAGGAACTGTTGACGGATCAGGGGAAATCCTTGGAGATCCTCAGAAGTCTTCCTCTTCTTCCCCTTGCCTCTAACAGGTGCTTTAGGAGCCGAAGCAGAGGGACTGGCAACAGAAGCCTTCTTTCGTGAAGACTTGACGTTGGCAAGTTCATCTATCCCAAACTTGGAGGCAGACTTGGCAGATTTGGCAGACTTCCCAACACCTACACAATCAAAACAAGATAAGTCCCCTTACTAATTAAACAATCTTACATATAACCTACTTTTTTAAGGATACTTACTTGACATAGTGGCAGATGCGGAGGATACTTCTTGTGAATCTTGGACGATGACTTGGAAACTTCTGACCTCAGGATTGAGCTTTTTAAAAGCTAAGACTCTTTCTCTTGCAGCAGGGGTTAACTTAAGATAAGCAATGGATATAGCTGCACAAAAAATAAAAAAGACGTTAGTGATCCTCATCGTATGAGACAAGTCTGATAGTGATCCTTCCAGGATCCTCTACCCTACCATGAGTGGCCCATTCCTTGGGCAGATCCTTCCCATCTGGGATGGTATCCCTTCTAACAAAGAAAAAGCGACGCTTCCAGTTTGTGTCATTCTTAGTAACCTTGAAGACAGGGTGATCCTCCCCAGCTTTCCGTTTTAGCAGATATCGACAGGATCCAAACGTGGTAAGATCATAAAGTGCGGCCAACTCTGCCATCCCCAAATCAATTCCCTTCTGCTCGATGATCCTCTCGAAGGTATACAGGACCCTCCAGATCATCGGCATAGCTTGGATATAAGATATGCCGGTTAAAGAAAAGAAGGATTGGGTGAAGGCTGGAAAAGGATACGAATACCCTATGGTGAACGGAGTAGCAGGAAAGGCCACCCAGACGTCTGAAACAAAGTCGCTCAAAGCAGCAGGTGTGAAGGATTTGAAAACAGCATTCGCCGGAAAGCAATGACGAATCCTGTCTACATGAGCATCAGTAAAGAAACATCTCTCCGTAGGAGAGTCCTTGATGATCCCTTGGCTTTTTAGGGGACTGCTCTTCTTGGAATCCTTATGTGGAGAATTTCGAAGCAACATACTCGTGGTGGAACAGAAACAGAGTAAAAGCAGAAAAAACAGAGCAAGAGAAGGAAGAAAGGAAAGAGAGAAGAAGAGAATACCTGGACAATCTTCGGTAGCGATTATAAAGGGAAGATATCTCGAATTTAAATGCAGAGTGATCCTAACCCTATCTCCTATTTATAATCATGATTTGCAGGGATTGTCACATCTATGACGTAAGGGTTGCAACGGCTAGTTCGATATTAACGGCTAGTTATCCGAGTCATTCGTTGCAGATAAGATCAAAGCAAAATATAACTCATTTATTTACAATAAACTCCTTATATTTTGGGGGCAATTGTTAGGGCTGGATTTTTATCATACGTGATCCTTATACGTGATCCTTGTTTCTTTGGCAGACAGTGATCCTCAGCAGGACTTCAGGATCAGGATCATGGACCATTGAAAGGATCCTCATGCTAATAGTTACCTTCGTGTAATACAACATTATTTTGCAGGAACATCTGGCAGGATACGCTCTTAGCATCATAATCAAGGGACGCGTCTTCATAATTATAGCACGAGCTTAATCAAAGATAGACGTTGCAGAGGATATGGAAACTTGGCTTGATTTAAGGGCGGCAATTTAGGCTAGATTGTCTTTTATTTCTAAAGGGGTAATGAGCTGATTATTAGTCTTTTTACCTAAAATAGGTCACCTACACTTGTATATATAACACTCTTCCTCATTCGGAAGAACACACAACACAACTCTCACACACTTAGACACTCGAAACTATAGTGATCCTTGTACTCAGCTCATTATCATCCGAAGTTGTAACTATATTTTTCTTATATTGAAGTTGGTGATCGGTAGTTGCCATCACCCGAGGTTTTTTATGCCGGAGATCATACATTGATCAAGGGCTTTTTCCTCGTATAAATCATTGTGTCTTTGCATATTTCTCATAGAAGTGATCCTTTACTTTTATAATTAACCAAGCATCATACCCCGTTTACATAAAGTTTGGTTACATTATCCTTGTGTGATTTTTGACCAAAACAATGGCGATGTTTTCTTTAAGCACGTCCATTTTGTTGGGGCGTGTGCGGACAAGAATACCTATGAAAAGTCCCATTTTCTTCAAAGATTTTACGAACTGTATGGTTCACAAACTCACCTCCACCATCACTTTGAAAAGTCTTTATTTTTCGTGAACATTGAGTTTGTACAAGCTTAATGAAGGCCGGTAAAACCGTGTAAAAGCCTGTTTTGGTTTTGAGTGGATAAAACCACGTAAACCTGGAATAATCGTCAATAAAAATGACATAGTATCGATAACCATCTGTAGTTGTAATAGGTGCGGGGCCCCATAAATCACAATGGACCAAATCTAAAGGAAAAGAAGCTCGTTTATCATTAGAAATAAAGGGCAACCGTTGTCCTTTTGCAAGTTGACATGAAGTACAAATATCAGGTTTAGGTAATAAAGAAGTAACCGATAAAAGTCCACATTTATTCAAAGTAGAAATAACATCAAATGACACGTGGCCTAGACGAGCATGCCACAATTCATAAGAAGCTTTATTCGAAACATCAGCAACAAAAGCTTGGGGTTCATTCTGAAGCACATAGAGGCCATCAACGCATGTCCCTCGAGCAAGTACCTGTTTTGTTTTCCGATCCTGAATATGAAAATAATGTTTAGAAAACAATACATCAACCGGATGGTCAGCAGTTAACTTGCTTATCGATAGTAACTTCTTGGTAAGATTTGGAACGACAAGTACATTACGAAGATTGATATTATCACAAAGTTTAGCGGATCCGATATGCGTTGTTGGAAGACGCTTACCATTTCCAAAAATAACCTGATGAGTACCTTTGTAAGAGGTGGAATGATGGAGGCAATCTTGAGTTGGAGTCATGTGATCAGTAGCTCCCGTATCACCGGTCCAATCGGGCGAGTCATGGGTAACATGACATTGAGCATGGAATGCCTTGGCTAAGGAGTCATCCAAGGCTGAAGACTGAGCGGCAAAGGTGCGAAGATCTGGACAGGCGGAAGCATAGTGACCGTTTGTACGGCACAATTGGCAATGAGGCATTCGGCGGTTGTTGCTACGACCCCGACCATAAGATCCACGAGAAGAAGAGCCACGATAGGAACCACGACCTCGACTTTGCGTGGAAGATTCACGTTTGTTTTGAGCGTGAAACGCAGCCGGAGGTGTGACAGTACCATGAAGAGATTGTGAGAACAAATCGTGACTTTCTGCTTGTGCAACAAGATCACGAAATAAAGGTGCGGGTTTGATTGCACGAATGACAATAGAGAAGCCTTCATAAGAGGGACCAAGCCCACGAAGAAACCAATGTAACTTGTCGGTTTCAGCAACCGGATGACCGATTGCAGCAAGTTGTTCACAAAGAAGCTTAAACTTACGTGAGAATTCAGTCACAGATGACGAACCTTTGGTAAGCTGTTGAAGAGAATCTCTTAAGGACTAAACGCGTTCAATGGACGCATTACTATACGTGTTTTCAAGGGCAAGCCAGATTTGTCGAGCGCCGGTGAAACCAAGAACCTCAGTTGCTGCCTCCTCGGTTAGAGAAGAAAGGAGAAGGAGAGCAACTTTCTGATCCGCAGCGGTCCATGAAGCAAATTCTGGATTGGGCTCGGTTTTTTCGTTGACCGTAACAGTTTCAGAGGGTGGGGAAGAATCCTTAATATGATCCGAAGGCTTATGATGTGCCAGCAACAAGGTCATGTGATTTCGCCATATAAGGAAATTAGAGGAAGAGAGCTTAATCGGAGATAGATGGGGAACAGGGTTGGTTTCGGCAGTGGAGGCCATTGAAGGTGCCAGGAAAGAGAAAGTGGAAATTGATAAAGAGGAAGGGGAGAAGAAATCGATGGAGTTAGGCTGATACCATGTGAGTAAATCAACCTCTGTTAACTTTAGAGGGATTGAGGAATATTATTTATATTCAAAGGATTACAAAACTCTCTCCTATAATTATTGTGACACTCTAGGTTTTTCCGAACGAACACCTTGTAATATTTTGTGTATATAAATTATTATTAAATGGAAACGTGATCTTTATTTGCTTAATGTGTGTTGAATGTACGTATTATATATAAATGTACGTGAGTCGAGACCATGACTCGCAACCGGGCGGTTGCGAGTGGGCCTTTGGGCCGTAACCGGTTTGGGCCGAAACCCCAAGCCCAACCCGAAAACCCCCCCTTGTATATAAATCCCCCACTTTCCCCATTTCCCTCATTTGTTACACCACACAAACACACTTCTCCTACTTTCTCTCTCTCTCACTAGTAAACCTTCAACAACAACACCACTCTTCTTCCTCTTTCGGTTCAAGCTTGGATCTCGGACAAGAGAACTCGGACAAGTTCATCACCACTAACTCGGACACTCCATCTTCTCGGTTCTTTTCCTTGTTTACGGCTCCTCCTTCTCAACCGGTTAGTGTCCTAGTTTGTGTATAGATATTATGTGTGATAAATGAACTAGAAAATGTTTGGTTAGTAGTTTTATGCATGATCATTAGGTTGTTGTGTAAAGATTGGAAATATATGATAACATGTTTAAAATGACTTGATAATGGTAGTTTACAAGTGTTCATAGCCAACTATACTATGCTTTAAAGTTTCTTGCAAAAATGAGGTTGTTAAACATAAGTTTCGACTACAAAATACATGTTTCTAGTTCTTGCATGACAATCTTGTTGTAATATGTGATTTTCGGTTCAAAAGGTATGGTTTTGTTTAAGCATGAAAACCCTAGAAACTATGAACATAAGATGAACTTGTTTGAATATGGTTTGAAGGTTTTAAAAATGGCAAAGTTTGATCTATTTGGTTTAATGGTCAGATTAGGCAAAGTGTTTGTAGAAACCTTATTGGTAGTTTCCTAATCTGGGTCTGATTTCATATGTACAATTTGGACTGTCATATCTGCATCATCACGTGTGCATGAAAATGACAGTTTCCGACTCGCAACCACAGCATTCCGACTCGAGACCACGCAGTTGCGACTCGCAACCATAGCATGACAAGTCGAAACCACACGATTGCGACTCGAGACTACGACGGTTGCGACTCGCAACCACAACGTGACAACTCGAGACCACGGTTGCGACTCGCAACCATAACGTGACAAGCCGAAACCACCTGGTTGCGACTCGAGACCAGCTGGTTGCGAGTGGGCTGTCCATTTTGGTTATTGGGCCATTTTGTGTTAACTTGGACTATCTAAATGGACTATGTGTTGCTGTGTTCTGTTTGACTGTGTTACTGTTAGGGCCGACCCAATAACCCCATGACTATTTACTTGTATGCATGTTACGTACTTGTATGTGTTTTACGTGAATGCTTGTACACCGAACCTGACCTATACCGGTAACCATGTTAGGACGTGGTGACCAACGTGATTGACAAGTAACCTAAACCTACCGAGCAACCCAAGGTGAGTTCACAACTTAAAAGCATGCGTCCCGGTGGTTTGGGACACGAGACTAAAACAATCCTATCCCCTGGTAAAAGGGGATACTATTTACATACCTTCCCTAGTTTTCGGGAACAAAACTTACTTTTTCCTTCCCTGGTATTGGGAAACCTTTTGGTTAATTACTGTTTATACGGATTGCAACTAACGGCACTAAACGAAACTCTATCACTCAAGTCCCTACTACAAATACCGATTAGTCGCCGGGGTCAGGCGAACGGGTTATTAGTTGATAGCGCTATTTAGGTGTTTACCAGCCTCACACCGTGCCCTGGTTTGGGATCGGTCGTGAACTAATGTACTCAGGCATCCGTCAATGATGATAGAACATTGACATCGGGGCATCCTGCGGAAACGCAACGGTTACCTAGTGTTCGGTATTGGAAAAACAGTTTAGTCGCTAACTTTTGGGGTAGCTCCCCATGGCATGTATAAACGGATAAATTAACCGGTGAAACAAGTTTTTGGGAATTAAAACTGGACAACTAGTGAACTCACTCAGCATTATTGTTGACCCCTCACTGCATGCTTTGCAGGTAACCCGTGACGAAGGAGCTTGCTGCTTGGGAACGTGTAGTGTCTGTTCACCCTTGTGTTGGGTGTTACCTTATTTTGATCTATGAACTTTGTTTAAACTGCTTTACTTATGCTTCCGCTACTTATTAACTGTTTGAACTTAAAACCTTAAACTCTGAACTTGATATTTGCTAATCTTATGGTTAGTAAGTATTACTTTTGTAATCAACTTAATTATTCGGTATAATTGGTGGCTGGATCCTGGTCAGTCACGCCCCCGAAGCGGGTGTTATCCGCAGGTGGATTTTGGGGGTGTGACAGATTGGTATCAGAGCCATTGGTTATAGTGAACTTGGTTTTAAAAAGGGGAAAATCTTTTTGGAGAAAACCAGACTATAACCCGTGACTCGTGACGACACTACACTCCAAGTGCAAGGCTCAACACTTTCGACCTCATAGCTCGGACCAGTGCTTACTTGTTGCTTACTTTATGTTTCCTGTTATGCTATACGTACTAGTGTGCCTAAACTAGATAGATACACCTCTCTCTTCTATCTCATTCTCGCTACATTACGACATCACACTCATACTGTGTTTTCTGGTTATGAAGACAATGAGTGGACGCGGAAGGGGAAACATTAACATGACGCAGGCTCAGTTCACTAACCTACTCAACACAGTGGCTGCAGCTTTCGCAGCTCACCCTATAGGTAAGCTCGTTGTTTTAGGATGTTTAGATCCTACCGCCACATCGTCTTTTCGCCTCTAAACCTATACGTTTCGCTTCTCACCCTATAGGTCAGCATGCACCTGCGCAACCACCAGTGTGTACTTTCAAAACTTTCATGGATTGCAAGCCTCTCCCTTTCAACGGCACTGAGGGTGCCATAGGTCTTCTGCATTGGATTGAGAAAATTGAAGCTGTTTTTGCTGTTTGCGAGTGTCCCCCTGCAAATTGGGTGAAATTTGCTACTGCTACGCTTGAAGGAAGCGCGCTTTCTTGGTGGAAGGCGCAGATTCAGATGTTTGGTTTGGAAACTGCTAATGCTACTGCGTGGGAGGATTTCAAGGATATGATTAAGGATGAATACTGTCACCGGGATGACATCCACAAGCTCGAGAACGAGTACTATGAGCTCAAGATGGTTGGGTCAGAGATTGAAACTTACACCAAGCTGTCTAATGACTATGCTGCTCTTTGCCCAAACATGTCTCGACCAATGTACCGAAGAATCGAACTGTA
This sequence comes from Helianthus annuus, assembly GCF_002127325.2. Lineage (NCBI taxonomy): Eukaryota > Viridiplantae > Streptophyta > Magnoliopsida > Asterales > Asteraceae > Helianthus > Helianthus annuus. Next base: position 140,016,169 of record NC_035434.2, read on the forward strand.
CATCAAGGGTTTGGCTCCAGAAATTCGAAGCCATGTAACTTCAGCCAACCACACTACCATTCAGCCGATCGTTCGGCTCGCTCACAAACTTACTGATCAGGCTGTAGAGGAGGGCAGGTTGCCCAAAAGGATCAGTGCTACTGTCGGAACTTCTAGTGACAGCAAGCGTAAGTGGGAAGGAAGTCAGGGCAAGGATGCTAACCCCACTCAGGCCCCAGCACAGCAAAGGAAAACTGAAAGCAACAAGGGCACTCAACAACAGGGTGGCTACCGGGGAAGCTACCCTAAGTGCAACAAGTGTAACAGACACCACAATGGGGCATGTAACAAGGGCCAGTGTCAGCGATGCCACAAGATGGGGCACGAAGCCAAGGATTGTAGAAGTCAGTTCCCAGCTAGACAGAATCAGCAACAACCCCAACAGCAACAGCAGCAGGGAAACAACCGGGCATGTTTTAAGTGTGGAGCTGAGGGGCACTTTAAGAAGGATTGCCCTGAACTGAATCAGAACCGCAACAATAATCAGGGAGCTGGGAACAACAATCAAAACAACAATGCTGGGAATGGTGCTAGAGGAAGGGCATTCGTGATTGGAGCTGGTGAAGCAAGGAATGACCCCAATGTCGTGGCGGGTAAGTTCCTACTCGATGATCGTTATGTTTCTGTGTTATTTGATTCCGGTGCCGATGCTAGTTATGTATCCCTACGTATTAGTAAGAAGCTTAAGCGTCCGCTTTCGTTACTAAGTTCTCCTCACATCGTCGAGTTAGCTAATGGTAGAAACATCGAGGCCTCACATGTTGTCAAAGGCTGCAAACTAGAGTTGTCTGGTCAGACATTTAGTATCGACCTTTTTCCTGTTACTCTTGGAAGCTTCGACGTCGTTATTGGTATGGATTGGTTATCCAAGCATCGCGCTGAGATCCTCTGTCAAGAGAAAGCAGTTCGTATTCCTCGCCGTTCTGACAAACCTCTCATTGTACAAGGTGGCAAAGGTGGGGAAATCTCCGGCGTTATTTCTTTCTTGAAGGCCCAGAAGTGTTTACGAAAAGGGCACACCGCCATCTTAGCACTTGTTACCAACACGCAGGAAAAGGAAAAGAGGATTGAAGACTTTCCAGTAGTGCGCGACTATCCTGAGGTATTTCCTGAGGAATTACCTGGACTCCCTCCCCATCGTCAGGTCGAATTCCAAATCGAGCTAGCTCCCGGAGCAGCGCCTATAGCTCGTGCGCCTTATCGACTAGCCCCCGCAGAATTAAAGGAACTCTCTACTCAACTACAGGAACTTTTGGATAAAGGATTTATCCGTCCTAGTTCATCACCCTGGGGAGCACCGGTACTCTTTGTTAAGAAGAAGGATGGCACGTTCAGAATGTGCATAGACTATCGTGAGTTGAACAAGGTTACCATCAAGAATCGTTACCCCCTCCCGCGAATCGATGACCTATTCGATCAATTGCAAGGATCAAGCTACTACTCTAAGATTGACATGCGATCAGGCTATCATCAGTTGAGGGTCCGTAATGAAGACATCTCCAAAACTGCATTCAGAACTCGTTATGGTCATTATGAATTCCTCGTTATGCCCTTTGGAATGACCAACGCCCCCGCAGTGTTCATGGATCTTATGAACCGAGTATGCAAACCCTACCTCGACAAATTTGTGATCGTGTTTATAGACGACATCTTGATCTACTCGAAAAGTCAGGAAGAGCATGAACAGCACCTACGCCTTATCCTCGAACTCCTCCGCAATGAGCAACTGTACGCCAAGTTCTCGAAATGCGACTTCTGGCTTCGGGAAGTCCATTTCCTTGGGCACGTGGTTAACAAGGACGGAATCCACGTCGACCCTGCAAAAGTCGACTCTATAAAGAATTGGCCTACCCCTAAGACTCCCACTGAAGTTCGCCAATTCTTGGGATTGGCAGGTTACTACCGCAGATTCATTCAGGGATTCTCAAAGATTGCACAACCCCTCACTACGCTCACTCAGAAAGGCGTCACCTACAAGTGGAGTGAAGCACAGGAATCTGCTTTTCAGAGGCTTAAGGATAACCTCTGCAGTGCTCCTATTCTCTCGTTACCTGAAGGGACGGACGACTTTGTGGTTTACTGCGATGCGTCTATTCATGGGCTCGGTTGCGTGTTGATGCAACGCGAGAAAGTTATTGCCTATGCATCCCGACAACTCAAGACACACGAAAGGAACTACACAACACACGACTTGGAACTAGGAGCGGTGATATTTGCGCTTAAGATATGGAGACATTACCTGTACGGTACCAAGTGCACCATTTACACCGATCACAGGAGTCTCGAGCATATCTTTAAGCAGAAAGAATTAAACATGCGACAACGTAGATGGGTCGAACTCCTGAATGATTACGAATGCGCCATCAAGTACCATCCGGGCAAGGCCAATGTTGTGGCAGACGCCCTCAGCCGAAAAGACACTATACCAAGGCGCGTGCGAGCATTACAACTTACCATCCAGTCTAGTCTCCCTACCCAGATCCGAAATGCTCAGATTGAAGCTCTGAAACCGGAAAACATCAGGGCTGAGTCCCTGCGAGGATCGAGACAGCAACTAGAACAGAAAGAAGACGGCGCCTACTATGTGGCAGGGCGCATTTGGGTCCCACTTTACGGAGATCTACGAGAGCTTGTGATGGACGAAGCCCATAAGTCCCGTTATTCAGTACATCCTGGTGCAGATAAGATGTACCACGACTTAAGGACCACTTACTGGTGGCCTGGCATGAAAGCCCACATAGCAGCCTATGTTGGCAAATGTTTGACCTGCGCAAGAGTCAAGATCGAGTATCAGAAACCAGCAGGCTTACTCCAGCAACCGGAAATCCCAAAGTGGAAATGGGAGCAGATTTCCATGGATTTTGTTACAGGGCTACCTAGATCTCAACGCGGGAATGACACTATTTGGGTGATAGTAGATCGATTGACTAAGTCTGCACACTTTCTGGCCATTAAGGAAACAGACAAGTTTTCTACCTTAGCAGAAATCTATTTGAAGGAAGTAGTCTCCAGGCACGGGGTGCCAACTTCTATTATTTCCGACCGAGACGCTCGTTTTACTTCCGAGTTGTGGCAAGCTATGCACAAATCCTTTGGCTCACGTTTGGACATGAGCACCGCTTATCACCCGCAAACGGATGGGCAGTCGGAACGCACCATCCAAACCCTGGAAGACATGCTTAGGGCATGTGTGATCGATTTTGGCAAGAACTGGGAGAAGCATCTACCGCTGGTGGAATTCTCCTACAATAACAGCTACCACACTAGCATTCAGGCGGCACCTTTTGAGGCATTGTACGGTCGTAAATGCCGATCACCTCTTTGCTGGGCGGAAGTCGGTGATAGTCAACTCACAGGCCCAGAACTAGTGGTAGATACAACGGAAAAGATTTCACAGATCAGGCAACGCATGGCGGCAGCTCGTGACCGTCAGAAGAGCTACGCTGACAAGCGTAGGAAACCGCTAGAATTCCAGGTCGGGGACCGGGTTCTACTTAAAGTCTCACCCTGGAAGGGTGTGGTTCGTTTTGGTAAACGAGGCAAGCTGAATCCACGGTATGTTGGACCATTCGAAATTACCGAGAAAATCGGTAAGGTAGCTTATAGATTGAACCTGCCTGCAGAGCTGAGTGCAGTGCACAACGTTTTTCACGTATCTAACCTGAAGAAGTGTTTGTCGGATGAAACACTTGTAATTCCTTTTAAGGAACTGACGATTGATGAACAGCTACACTTTACTGAGGAACCGATTGAGATCACGGATCGAGAAATCAAGACCCTCAAACGTAGCCAGATACCCCTTGTGCGAGTTCGTTGGAACTCACGGCGCGGCCCAGAGTTTACCTGGGAGCGGGAGGACCAGATGAAGTCCAAGTATCCCCAGTTATTCCCAAACGAAAACCCCAGCACTGAAGCTACAACCGAATTTCGGGACGAAATTCCAAACTAACGGGGGGATGATGTGACACCCCGTTAAAACACGCTAGCTTGGCAGTGGCTGCTTCAACTTTCGGGACGAAAGTTCTTAAAACTTGGGGATAATGTGACACTCTAGGTTTTTCCGAACGAACACCTTGTAATATTTTGTGTATATAAATTATTATTAAATGGAAACGTGATCTTTATTTGCTTAATGTGTGTTGAATGTACGTATTATATATAAATGTACGTGAGTCGAGACCATGACTCGCAACCGGGCGGTTGCGAGTGGGCCTTTGGGCCGTAACCGGTTTGGGCCGAAACCCCAAGCCCAACCCGAAAACCCCCCCTTGTATATAAATCCCCCACTTTCCCCATTTCCCTCATTTGTTACACCACACAAACACACTTCTCCTACTTTCTCTCTCTCTCACTAGTAAACCTTCAACAACAACACCACTCTTCTTCCTCTTTCGGTTCAAGCTTGGATCTCGGACAAGAGAACTCGGACAAGTTCATCACCACTAACTCGGACACTCCATCTTCTCGGTTCTTTTCCTTGTTTACGGCTCCTCCTTCTCAACCGGTTAGTGTCCTAGTTTGTGTATAGATATTATGTGTGATAAATGAACTAGAAAATGTTTGGTTAGTAGTTTTATGCATGATCATTAGGTTGTTGTGTAAAGATTGGAAATATATGATAACATGTTTAAAATGACTTGATAATGGTAGTTTACAAGTGTTCATAGCCAACTATACTATGCTTTAAAGTTTCTTGCAAAAATGAGGTTGTTAAACATAAGTTTCGACTACAAAATACATGTTTCTAGTTCTTGCATGACAATCTTGTTGTAATATGTGATTTTCGGTTCAAAAGGTATGGTTTTGTTTAAGCATGAAAACCCTAGAAACTATGAACATAAGATGAACTTGTTTGAATATGGTTTGAAGGTTTTAAAAATGGCAAAGTTTGATCTATTTGGTTTAATGGTCAGATTAGGCAAAGTGTTTGTAGAAACCTTATTGGTAGTTTCCTAATCTGGGTCTGATTTCATATGTACAATTTGGACTGTCATATCTGCATCATCACGTGTGCATGAAAATGACAGTTTCCGACTCGCAACCACAGCATTCCGACTCGAGACCACGCAGTTGCGACTCGCAACCATAGCATGACAAGTCGAAACCACACGATTGCGACTCGAGACTACGACGGTTGCGACTCGCAACCACAACGTGACAACTCGAGACCACGGTTGCGACTCGCAACCATAACGTGACAAGCCGAAACCACCTGGTTGCGACTCGAGACCAGCTGGTTGCGAGTGGGCTGTCCATTTTGGTTATTGGGCCATTTTGTGTTAACTTGGACTATCTAAATGGACTATGTGTTGCTGTGTTCTGTTTGACTGTGTTACTGTTAGGGCCGGCCCAATAACCCCATGACTATTTACTTGTATGCATGTTACGTACTTGTATGTGTTTTACGTGAATGCTTGTACACCGAACCTGACCTATACCGGTAACCATGTTAGGACGTGGTGACCAACGTGATTGACAAGTAACCTAAACCTACCGAGCAACCCAAGGTGAGTTCACAACTTAAAAGCATGCGTCCCGGTGGTTTGGGACACGAGACTAAAACAATCCTATCCCCTGGTAAAAGGGGATACTATTTACATACCTTCCCTAGTTTTCGGGAACAAAACTTACTTTTTCCTTCCCTGGTATTGGGAAACCTTTTGGTTAATTACTGTTTATACGGATTGCAACTAACGGCACTAAACGAAACTCTATCACTCAAGTCCCTACTACAAATACCGATTAGTCGCCGGGGTCAGGCGAACGGGTTATTAGTTGATAGCGCTATTTAGGTGTTTACCAGCCTCACATCGTGCCCTGGTTTGGGATCGGTCGTGAACTAATGTACTCAGGCATCCGTCAATGATGATAGAACATTGACATCGGGGCATCCTGCGGAAACGCAACGGTTACCTAGTGTTCGGTATTGGAAAAACAGTTTAGTCGCTAACTTTTGGGGTAGCTCCCCATGGCATGTATAAACGGATAAATTAACCGGTGAAACAAGTTTTTGGGAATTAAAACTGGACAACTAGTGAACTCACTCAGCATTATTGTTGACCCCTCACTGCATGCTTTGCAGGTAACCCGTGACGAAGGAGCTTGCTGCTTGGGAACGTGTAGTGTCTGTTCACCCTTGTGTTGGGTGTTACCTTATTTTGATCTATGAACTTTGTTTAAACTGCTTTACTTATGCTTCCGCTACTTATTAACTGTTTGAACTTAAAACCTTAAACTCTGAACTTGATATTTGCTAATCTTATGGTTAGTAAGTATTACTTTTGTAATCAACTTAATTATTCGGTATAATTGGTGGCTGGATCCTGGTCAGTCACGCCCCCAAAGCGGGTGTTATCCGCAGGTGGATTTTGGGGGTGTGACAATTATGGAGAGTCAATAACTGATTACAAGGAAATAAGATAATCACAATAAATACAAATATTTACGAATCATTTCCGCTAATAAGAAGGCCGTAGGGGTCTTGATGAATGAATGCTTTGAAATGAAGAAGAGCACGTCTCTCCTTTTCGATGCACTTATAACTGTCAATTCCTCCTGATCTTGCTGCTGCTACCAGTTGGTGGCCATAGGTATAAGTGGTTGTTATCTTTAACCATAGCAATAAAAGTGAAAAAATATACAAAGAAAGATGTAGAAATTCATGACTGATATTATTTCTCATCACGTTGTTTCAAAGTGAGTTGATCTTTTTTAATCTGATGTATCAACAATAAGCTCCCATATCAAGCTTTATATTATTAACTCGGTTGAAGCATGCTCTTCAATTCGGTTGTCTAAAGTAAATCCATTGGCTGGTCAATTTGTATTATCATAATGGTTTTGGTTTACCTATCTTGCGGTTCAAATTAATCTTGACAGGCGAAAGATAGGGAATATATGAATTAGAGTAAACTGCTAAAATCATCCCTGAGGTTTGACTCAAATTGCTAGATCAGTCCAAAATCAACTTTTTTTGCTAAAACAGTCCCGGAGCCTAGTTTCTGTTGCTATTTCAGTCCAATAAATTAACACCGTTAGAACCTCCGTTAATGAATGGGTAAAACTGCTAAATTCGTCCCTGAGGTTTGATCCAAGTTGCTAGATCAGTCCAAAATCAAGTTTTTTGAATTTGTTAATTATAAACTTATTTAGGTATATAATTTTTCTAGACTTGCATTAATTTTTTGAATTTGTTAATTATAAACTTATGTAGATTATAAATTTATTTAGGTATATAATTTTTCTAGACTTGCATTAATTTTTTGAATTTGTTAATTATAAACTTATGTAGATTATAAACTTATTTAGGTATATAAATCATTAATATCACAAGATTATAAAATTATTTAAGGCGGGTCTAGTTATATTTATATTCGTTGAATAAATCATTAATATCACAAGAGAAAAAAATGGTAAATGACAGGTTCTTAATGCATCAATACTTGTACCAAATGCATTATATATTTTCTTAAATGTCTTAAAATTTAAGATAAATTACAAGTCTACCCTAAATATATAATTTAAATTTGTGTTTAGTTATAAAAATATAAACAGAATGTAGCTCTTTTGGAGAGCGCAATTTTATTTGACCTGTCTTAAACACTGGTTTGACCCGAACTCGTTTTGACTCAAACCAAAATAATCCTTTTTATGAGACTTGTTCTGGCACGACATGTTGTCCGACCTCACCTGAATGATAAGTATTATTAAATAAGAAACCACTTAATTAAGTAGAAAAAATGAATAAAAGAACTTTATAATACAAATATTAAATTAAAATAATTGATAAATATTAAACATTAAATATTACGATTTAAATAAAAACAAACAAAAATTATGTTAATTTCTTAATATTTAAATTTACATATAATGTTTGTATTCTTTATAACTAAATATTGTTTAAATTAACTGTTGTCTTATTTAAATCCTTAAATAAATACTAAATATTTACATGGTAACAACAACAACATCAAAATAAAATCAGTATTTAAGGCTGGGCCGGTTAAATTACGCTCTTCAAAAAAGCTACATTTATATTTTTAAAACTAATTTTATTTAAATTAAATTAAGTACTATCTTATTTAAATACTTAAGTATATAATTAGTAAACATTTAATGATGATAATAATAATAATAATAATAATAATAATAATAATAATAATAATAATAATAATAATCAAAATAACTAACAAATAATTTTTCAAAATAACTAACAAAAGGATTTTTTCTCTTGTGATATTAATGATTTATATACCTAAATAAGTTTATAATCTAAATAAGTTTATAATTAACAAATTCAAAAAATTAATGCAAGTCTAGAAAAATTATATACCTAAATAAGTTTATAATCTAAATAAGTTTATAATTAACAAATTCAAAAAATTAATGCAAGTCTAGAAAAATTATATACCTAAATAAGTTTATAATTAACAAATTCAAAAAACTTGATTTTGGACCGATCCAGCAACTTGAATCAAACCTCAAGGACGAATTTAGCGGTTTTACCCATTCATTAACAACGGAGGTTCTAACGGTGTTAATTTATTGGACTGAAATAGCAACAGAAACTAGGCTCAGGGACTGTTTTAGCAAAAAAATTTGATTTTAGACTGATCTAGCAATTTGAGTCAAAACACAGGGACGATTTTAGCAGTTTACTCTATGAATTAATTATCTCAAAATAGACGCCAAAGTAGACTTAAGAGTTTTGGCATTTTGAAAAGACAAAGTAATGGGCCAACATAAAGTAACCCTATATTATTGTTTATAAATGGCAGCCTACATAATACATCTAGTTTAATTTTAATCAAATGATTAACATAAGTAACAAACTAACTGATATCATTCATGAACTAGTAACATGATAATGCCAACCGGCCTCCTATTAATACATATAATACATGACTAGTTTTGTATGCATTAAAAATACACAATTGTTGATACTTTTGACCCATTTGACTCTCCTTCTTTCTTTAATCACGTGATAATTTTATTTGGCGTATTAGAGATAAAACATAATCCAAATCGAGCCCTTAATAAGTAAACAAGAATGAAATCGGCCACCCTCTAATTTGACCGACCTACTGTGGCACATTTTTCTTTGATTTTCGAGTGGTGACAAATCCCGGTACTAGGATGGGATTGGGAGATGGCATTTCTTATGTCTTGTTTCAACAAGGGTATGTGTATAGGCATTTATATATGTGTCATACCTTTGTTTTTCATTTATCATATAATTCAACTAACAAAGTTTTATAATGATTTGTATATTGGAGGAAGCTAAACCTGACTCAAAGTGGAAACATAAATAAACACATAGGACAGCTATCAATAAAATTAAAAAAAAAAAACTAAATCCTTATGAGGTGCCCTTGTATAGAACCTTTGTAAATTTGACAGGTTTGTCATTTAATTCGAAATTAAGCAAACTGACTGAAATTTAATTGATACCATAAATAAATGCATACATTATGCTAATAACTAATATACGTGTTTTAGACCAAAAAAGAAACGTACTAAAAGTTGACGGATTTAAAGAAAATTCTTAATTGACGAAATTGTTTGTCACATGGTCTGGTTTGTCAAGACCTTTCCATATGTTGGTCATGGGCCGTATAGCTTCAACTGTAGCATAAGTTAAGTTGTTTTAAATCTTGGTCATTTTGCGATATTTCTTAGATGAACTACTCATCACCATAAAATTTTGTATACTCTTGATTCCCTAAGGCCTAGCAATGTCAATTTGCAGTTGAGGCAAATTATTGATGCATAAGTAATTCAAATTAATGAGAAACTATTATATTTCTTGATATATTTCTTTAACTAGTCTAAGTTCCCGTGTGTTACACGGGTGTTGTCACAATAAAATATATCATTTAACAGTGTTGACATAAACTTTTAAATGTTATATGTTTAAAATGATAACTTGTAAATAATATTTGGAAATGAAACAAATATTGCATTTCTTTGATGCTTCTCTCGCTTGGGAAAGAGCTGTTTGTTCTTTGTTATACCACCTGTTGAAAGATTACCCACGCATTACGACGGGCATTCGATCAATGTTGATGTTATTCGTTATAGTACCGGTAACATAAATATTTCTTTAACTTATCTGGTTCATTTTTATAATCCAACACGTCTAAAAGTTTGATCCACAAATCAAATAAGCATGCCCATTTACTTCGATAAATACCTTGGCTAATGGTCACTCCATTAAAACATGCCATTTGTATAATAAACCTAAATAACCGAGACATGTTGATCCACTACTTATGTAAAGATTGTAAACACAATAAACAAAAAAGAAGAAATAAGAAATAAGAAAAAGATCACAAGTCGTTAAAGAATTCATTATACAACACATTTGTTCTTCATCACACTTGTGTAAACGTCCTTCGATGATGGCAATGAAGTGCCGATGGTGGTGGATCCTGTCGACAGTGTTTCATCAAAGTAAATTATATTATTTAAGACTGTCGACACGTATCGATGTCTTTTAGATATATCACAACTTAATTTCTTTTGTTTCCTCTTTTAATTTGATATCGCGAGTGCCAGTACGCTAAAGGAACGAACTAATACCAACCGAATTCCCGTCAGGGAATCTCTTAATAATTAATGTGCTCTTTGACCAGAATTTTTCATGAGCTTCCTGTCTTTTGACGTTTTCGCCATATGTTGTTCTTCCGGCTTCCTTCATATTGTTAGCCATTTTAACAATAAGAAAATTTCAAGACCATTAAGCCTTTGGCCCATTTCCTTTTTAACCAAACTTTATATCTACACATCTAACCAGTTACGTTGTTAGAGATAAAACACTACTTAAATCGACCATTTCCCAAGTAAATTAGCCGAAACTGGGACCAATATGATGACCATCACCATGTCCATAAGAAACCTATCTATAACAAATTGTAATCATGAGTGCTAAGAATGAACATCCCATTTTGAATTCTTAATTAATTGAAGGCAATTACTTGTACTTAGATTGACAACAAAAACAAAATAAAAATGAAGTATAAAGGCATAAATAGTCAGTGGACTCATCCAGCTTGAATTCATAAAAGAATTACATGTATCCCCTTCTTGCAATTACTAACAATAAAGTCCTCACACTTTGTTATTAACATAAAAGTTCTATTTTGGAAGATAAAATTCCTGTATGTATCAAAATATAAACGAAAAAAGTCCTTTTTTCATGATTAAATCCCTAAACTTGAATTAAAAAAAAAGACTTCTTTACATATTCGTTAGCACTAATAATCACAACACGTGTTGATAACCATTTCCAAAAAGTGTAGCAAGGCCTTCCTGCAAATTTAAGTATTTGTTTAGCAGTCTCAACCAACATCTACACTTGAAATGTAACATGTGAAAGAATATATATTAATGAATTCCGACATGATGAACTACTGCCGAACTAAACTGCAAGTATCATAATACAGTAGATAATATTATTATCTATTGTAGGGATGAGCAAATCGTACCAGGTACCGATTCGAAACCATTAGAGCATTCACAAAGGATTTCTTATATTTGTGTGAGTGAGTTAGTTATGTTATAAGGAATGGTTGTGAGTGGTTTTGAGTGGTTGTGAGTGAAGGAGAGAGAAAATGTTACTGTTCATTTGTAAATATACAGGACCACTGTTCATCCCTTATAATTTTTTTTAATATTTTTGAAAGTGGTTGTGAGTCGAGGAGAAAGGAAATGTAAAGATAAAGGTATTAAAAATATTATCTTATTAAATAGGAGAGAGAAAAAGTATTGATTTTAGTGTAATTATATGGATAAGGAAAAGCAATTCTTATTGGTACCGAATTTCCCGAACCGAAATATTTTTGGTACTGACATTGGGCGTTTTCGGTACCAGTTTGATACCAGTATTTACCGGTTTTGGCCATCAAATACCGGTCTGTGCCGGTACCGAACTGTACCGTACCGAGTATTTTTGGTACCCGTACCGGTTGGTACCGAGCTCATCCCTAAATAATATCTCCTTACCAAAACATGAGTTATCTTGCATCCAAACGACTGAAATAAAATAATGAAATGACTTACCTCAATTATCAAATGTTTCAGGCAAAACTATAAGAGCAGAATACATGTTTGTCTCACTATGAGGAATATGTAGTTTATCTATCAATATCCAATATTCACTCCCAAATGACCTGTAGATATTCATACAATATACAGTTACCTAAAACAAAAGCAAAAGAAATAATAAAAAAATGATTATATTTTCTCGCCATTAGCAAGGTTAGTGTATAAGAACTAAATACATGTTTCTCTCACTATGAGGAATATGCAGTTTATCGATCAATTCTAATCCTAGATTACTTGTAGATCTCATATAATTGACTTGTAGCTACCTAAAACTAAAGTAAAAGAAATAATATAAACTGATTATTTTTTTTTCTCAGCTTAAGGAAGGTTAGTGTATGAAGCCCATGAATTGCATTGGTTCAAATTAAGTACTTTCTCATTCACATTGTCAATGTTGGAAGGTAGAGAAGACACAGATAACTGCCATGCTCTAGTTGAATAACGTTCGAGGACGTTTCCTCATGGCTTGGTTCATATCAGACTGCAATTACATGATAGAAATCTATTTAATAGCGGCAAGGAGTTTAAAATTATTATCTTTCAGACATATCAAGCGGTTTCTTAACAAAAAAATTGATTGTGCAGAGTCAAAAGGCAAGATCAAGTCAAAATTCAGAAATTAAATCTCTAAAGTCAAAATACATCAAATAAATACCTGGATGAGAAGAAAGCTCATAAGAACTTTTAGTAAAAATCATGCAGAGACCATCGCCATCATTGGGATTGAACTTTTCCGGTGGTTGATCACAAACAGTTTCAGTACAATCTACTCGAAAAAGAGAGAAGCCTTTAATGGTATCAAGCACCGGCAACTTGTAGAGGCGGAGTTGCTGAGCTAACACAGCTAGCATGGACAAAATGAAGTGATGTTTAAACCCTATAAAAAGGTGATAATAAGCCAACGACTCAATAACAAAGTGCATATATCATTGTGGTTGTGTTTCTTAATTGGGTTTTCCATGTGAATGGTGATATATGATTATTACCCTCCAAAAGCCTGTGTGCGTGAATTAAAATACATATATGTGGGCATAATTAAAAATTAATAACCACCTTTGTTACAACAAAGCTATCGAATAACACTTGGTTAAACATGAATGGGTCAGACATGTCAGTTACAGACATGTCTTTTTAGAAGAATTATGTATGCTTTATCCTATTGTACCTAATGCATTATAATATGTAAGTTTCCATAGCTCCATCTTGTTATTTATTATATGAAAAAGGTGTAAGAGTGAAGAAAGTCATATGACCAATATCAAGACATCAAACACTTGTTGGCGCTTTCAGCTAGTGTTTTTATATAAATAAATATATGGGGAACTGATAGAATGTAATGGTATTCAGCATCTTGCTGTTACCTGTTTTTTGGTGATGAATAGATGACTTTTGCAGTCCAAATCGTTTTTAATGACAACTCAACACTTAACCTCTGTTGAGTAGAGAAAGCACAACAACTTAGCACTTGCTTGCATGCCTCGGGCAAGATGCTTTAATCCTTTCAAGCCCGTCTTCCTCGACCGATGGCTCGATTCCAAATGTTACACGTACCCAATTCTCCATTCTCAAAACAAACCCTGCAAAATAACATCAACTCTTAAACAACTTCTAGTTAGAAACACATTCAACACTTGCAATAGACATCTCTATCAAAATGAGGCAAACTTGACTTTTAGACTCACATGGATTAGATTTTAAAAACACAACCAGCTTACTTGGAAAAAGGATTACAGACTCTTCTTTAGAAAGTTTTGAGCGAAACTCATGTCATCATGTATGCCTTGCAGCTGTGAAATGTCCTGGTGCAAGAAGAAGTTGGTCAACTCTAGTCTGGCTACAATCTCTCTCGCATCTTCGTTTGACGTTACCTTGCCCTATGTTTTGAAGACCTCCAGCTTCACCCTAACCCCATTTTTGAAAAACCCATGGTGCATTCATATAGTAGTAGGCCTCCAGATAACATTATAGCATTGGATCCAAATCAGATAGTAACTAATGGAGTTTATCTTATATGCGTGCCACAAATAGACCAAATTTGTGAGTGATTTGCGTCTTGCATGAGCTGGTCGATCTTCTCAGCAGCCGCTACTTGAAGGTGATGTTTCTCACTGCAAAACTTCCAAATCAAACCGTGTTAGTTTTTTTAACGGCAAACATCTATATAAAGATATAGGAACGGGTCAGCAAGAAAGTGAACTACATCCACACATTGTGAATATTGAAATCTCTCACCAATATAAAAATATAGAATGTTATATAACGACGTTAGTGTCGACATTTGATAAAAAAAACAAAAATAGTTAATCAATATGCATATAATACTCAATCGTCAGATGGCTTAGAAGACTCATCAACTATTACTTTATCTTCGTGTTCCTCAGTTGTTTATAAATAACTGAAATCAAAACTTATACGTAACTGAAACAAAGTACAAACGATGCTCAAGCAGATCCAAAACCCAAAAAACACTATCATTCACACAAAATGACAAATAACCATATAATAAAAGAATAAGGGCTATGTCTCTGCTCAACCCCAAAATACAATGATTCTAAATCAAGACTCTAGAGAGGTGCCAAATGCCCACTCACACCAAGTCGATAAACCCAAAGACCCCCACCCATATCTGAAACAACATTTCATTCTAAACACTGCTAATCCATGAAGATATACCAACATAGTGTGAAGATGCAGCCCCAAAAAAGAAAATAACCACACACCGCGAAACGAAAACATTAATACGGGTATCAGAGTCCCCTCTATAATCTTATCCCTTGAAACACGACAAAAACCCAAAGCAAAACTGAAACGAAAAAACCGTACAGCTAACTAATATAATGCAGCCAAAAAAACAACTCCTCGGGTTCATGCCACTTCTGACATTTTAATAACTATTACCAGCAAAAATGAAGATAGAATCCACGTAAAATACAATTGCGTTCACGCCTCCAAATTGCTCCAATACCATAAGTCCAACTCCAACCTATGAAACAATTATTAACATATTAATCATATCAACCGAACACCGTAAAAACTGAGATAGTGAATGATATAAGACTCACAATAAGATATTTAGCATATGTCGGTTGGAATAAATCAAAGACTCTAGTTTTTGACAGCTGGTGAAGTGCAGACTCGCATTCTTCCCACAGACCAATTTTTGCCTGTAGAATTCTAATATCAGAACTCACATGGTAAAACATTGATATGCATAAGTATGAGTGACGAAGACATATAATGAAATGCCAGTGTTCATTTGCAGTGTAATAGAGAAGAAAAGGAAAATGAATAGTGCAAACATTAACAACTTGTCAACTAACTCACCAGCCATCTAGGAGATTCAGATAGGAAGAACATGCCTATTACCTGTAGTAGACACAGAATGATTCCTGAAAGCACATACTAAATAAAGAGTTGCTTCAACCCATTTGGGTCAATTTGGGTTATGTTTACCTCTAATGGGTAAAATAAAATAAAAAAGCAGGTAAAAAGGGAACGGAAAGTCTATTTTTAATGCATATTACTGAAATAATGTAACAATATTTTGACATAACAATCACTTGTAGCCAGCCCATTTTGCCAACTCCACAAATTATCAAATTGGTATATCTTCAAGATTGGTAGAAATTTGAACAACTTTACCAATTAGAGCTAGGGTGCGCCAGGAATGAATGTTCCAATAAGCCAAATTACAGATACTCCAACACATATCATCAGTTGTAGCGGTGCTCAACGCATTTGTCAACACTTGATCTGACATATAAGAATGAACCACATAAAAAAATGCTATATACCTTATTAACAGTGGTAAAAGCTCCGCGAAGGTTTTGAGGTGATATTTCTGCTATGTAAACGGGTACCTGTTTTATTAATCAGAGCCAAAGAATCAGAAAGTTTGGTATAACAGTAACAGAATGAAGAAGAATTTCCAAGTGCCACATAAGAGAGAACCTCAATTCCATATCCGATCAACAGTGGTCCAGCATCAAGCAACCAAGAAACCTGCAATAAGATGAATCAAATTTTGAAAAAGTAGTTTTAAAAAGAGATGAGTGAGGAGAAGAATTGCATGTGAATATATAATTGCTAACCACCCTAAAAGACAGAACATTTTAGAAAGTCCCATAGTTTGTATGTATATCATCAATCAAATAGTGAGAGAGGCAACCAAATGAAAACATGGTAATAGTATTAAGTAGCATCTACCATTCTTCGCCTAAGTCGATCTGCTATTTTACCATGCACGAATGTCCCTACCATTGCTCCAATTGTCAAAATGGAAACAAAAACTGAGTACTGCAAAACAATAATTTATTTAAACTTTAAACGCTATGCTGAGGCTTGTTAATGATATTGAAATGCATCTACAGATAAAGATGAAGCATTTAACAAAACCATTTCAAAGACAATCATGATTCAAGAACATCAAACACCAATACACCCTTTGAGATTTCAGACACGATTCGATATTTTAAACATTAAATAGATGAACTTATAAGAAAAACATCAAACATGAATTAAGATTTCAGATGAACATTAAAGATAGAGAAAAAATCCTTACTTGTAGATATGGGCAAAGAATTAGGGTTCTTGATCATCACTTATCAAAGCCTCTAAACACCAATAACGTAATCAGTACACACAAACTGAGATGGAAATCCAAACAATAATATCAGTATCAATCAATAGACAATAAATCAACACCGGTAGGGTATGTCAGAGATCGTAGATACAAATCAGAAATAACAAAATAAGGAAATACGAAATACAGATCGGAGAAGAAAATCATATGAATAAATTAGAATACAGATAAACATCATTATACAAAAGCCCTTCACGATTGAGAGAAGTGCTATACATACCTAATCCAGATCCTCCGGTTATGATTTGGGGTTCAATAATCCCTTCCATGATTAGGCTTGAATAATCGTAGACAGATTGATCGAAAGAAAACACTTGTCGCCACCACTAACAACACGATTTTGAGATCTGAAAACGTTTTTCCAGCCAGATCTGCAGCACCACAGCCCCACATTTCCTTCATCGATTTCGATTGCCAGTGTTCAATCGAGAATATGGTGATGGATTGGAGATAAGATGAATGATACGTAACATTTAGGGTTTTTCTATTAGAAATACATTTGAGAAAGGAAAGTATTGAATAATTTTGACAGAATTGATTGGAGAGAGAAGCTATGTTTGTGAAGCTGTATAGCAATTGCCGCTCGTGAAAGTGAAGGAGGATTGAGGAAAAGAAAATTGGCGCCCAAATACCCATTTCTCTGGCCAAAGAAAGCAGCCACCTCAAAGTCAAAAAGTCAACCTTTATTTTGCTTTAGTATAATAGATAGATTTTTTTTGTAAGGCAATGGTCTTGTACACTATACAAAATAAGGGGACCCAACAAGAGGGTTAAGGTCAACTCGGTCAACGCTAGGATGAACGCTTAATTCCTTATTGAAATTGTAGCTTTAACTGTTAGAAATAAACCGTTGAAGTGGCCTTAGGGATCATTTGGTAACATTACCAATATGACATAACTAGTCCCCGACAATTACTTGATGGTAGTAATTGTAATTATTGATTAGTATTAAGGGGCAATTATGATTTCCCTTTAGGTACCATTAATAGAGAAAACATAGAGTTTTATAACGGATCACCATTCATGACCATTATTCATTGATCTTTATATATTGATAACAAGTGGTGATCAAAACTCAAGAGTAGAACACCAATACTAAAATACTAAAAAAAATTCTCTCTAAGGTGATTCATCAACCTAAGGTACCATAATGGGAATCATGGCCTTATCTTCGTCTTCAAAGATGACCACTCCCACAAGTAAGTGTCTCTAACTTGGTATCTATATTTACGTTATGATTGAATAAACATGATTAGGTTCTATATTTTGACCCATGTTTATAGATATAATCAACATGTGGTATCAGAGCAATGTTGATTATATCAGGTTGATCATATAAATCGTTTTGTTGCCATGTTTTATGTTTCATGATCTTCTGACCTGCAAGTTGATTTAGAAGTTAAATCATGTAAGTCAATTTGTTAATAATATCACGAGCTCTTTTGAACAATTCAAATAACTGGCAATCATGATGTAATGGCTTTCTTATGGAAGTAAAATATATTCATTCTCAAATGATTCATTCTGACACTCTTGATAACCGAAAATATATGGCATACAATCCAAAACAAAGAATTGTCATTTTAACTATATTTACATCATCTTGAATTGCAATTGATGGTGATTTTAATTAGTGACATATTTTTAATTGTGTTTTGTCTATTGGGTTTCACAATACTCTATTGCAATTCTTTATTCAATGTGATTAATTAGTGAATTAATGGTATATTAATTTTATATTTATGGTATATTAATTTTATAAATGCATGAATCAATTCTATTAATTCTCACATAAATAATTTTAATCTAAGCAACGTTTTAGTTGCATTTCATGAATTGAATGCATGAATCAATTCTATTAATTCTCACATAAATAATTGATTGGAATGATTTTTCTTATGAATTATTAAATACTAATATATATTTGTCTTCATTCACGATTATGATTATTGGCAATTTTAGTTCATATATATGAACTATGTGTGTTGAACCTTAATTGATGGGTTTATATTGCTATGATGTGTTTTATATACGGTTAATTGATCAGTCATTATATTTAAAATTTAGTGCCTTGCCTTATGTCGATGGCTATCAAAACTAAATTGTATATATTTGTTGGTGTGAATCCTATCTCCAATTTCGCATGGCTCATTTAATTTATGAAATTAATTAATTGACTTTTTTGTATGATCCACAAAAATTATATATTAAGCTTTCGCATGTGATATTTTGTATAAATTATTTCTGCATAAATTTTCGCATAACGTTTATACGAATTCGCATGCCTTATGTTAACTTTTGGAAGCCTTATTTTATTTGGTTTCGTATGACCATAACTTGCGAATGGCCCAACTTTAATTTATGTCATTTTATGTTATTATGTGTATTATTGGATAATGAACCCAACAACTAATTGTTTAATGACATACATAATGAATTATTAGCCTAATTTACATAAATATTTCATTTCTGGCCCAAAGGTGTTATGTTATATTTATGTGTTTTACCTTATTGTGTATGTATGTTCATCATGATACATGAATTTTGGTCAAAGCCAAAGCGAAGCTAGAGTTCATGTAGAACAATGAGACAGTCTATATTTATGTGTGTTCATAATATGTGAATTTTGGTCAAAGCCAAAGCGAAGCCAGAGTTCATGTAGAACACTAAAGACGGTCTATTATTTATGTCGTTCATAATGCTGAATTTTGGTCAAAGCCAAAGCGAAGCCAAAATTTAGGTAGAACATTAAGCCGAGGTTTATTATTTTATATCGTTCATAATGCGTGAATTTTGGTCAAAGCCAAAGCGAAGCCAAAATTCAGGCAGAACATTAAGTTGGTTTTATTTATTTATGTTCATAATACATGAAATTTGGTCAAAGCCAAAGCGAAGCCAAATTTCATGTAGAACAATAAGTCAGTCTATTATGTATGTTCATAATGCATAAATTTTGGTCAAAGCCAAAGCGAAGCCAGATTTATTATAGAACATCAACACAATTTGTTATTTATGTACGTTCATAATGTCTGAATTTTGGTCAAAGCCAAAGCGAAGCCAAAATTCAGGTAGAATCTTAAATTAGTCTGTTATTTTGGTGTTATAGTAGACTATATCTTCAATATAATAATTTGTGTGTGCCTTACTTGATTACCCCATAATGTAAATCACTCTAAGCTTCTTCTTAGGTTTGTATCTCATCTATTTCATCCACTCTAATTTCAAAACCTAAAATGTTTTGCTTACTAAAGAGTTTCTACAAAATTTGCCCTTGTTATTTTGTTGATTATTTCTTAAGATATGATAATCCTACTGCTCTTTTCTGATAAAAGTTTTCCAGAAGACAACTAGAGTATGACTAGTGGGATAAGTCAACCATTATATCTCTTATGATAATCAAGAACTAACTTAATTATTGCTATCATGTGAGCTATTCTAGATTCTAAATTTCCAAAGACTAATTTGTTTTCTTTGGAAGAATCAAAATAACTCCTAAGATGCATGCATTACTCTAGATTCTTACTATAAAGTTAGTGGCATATGCGAGTACATCATGGTGTACAATACCATGACCCATAATTTAAAGGTTTACACATGGAAATCACTACACTTTTCCGGTGCATTACATATAACTTTTCCACCAATACCATAAGTTGCCTTAACTATACCACTCAAGAGTACCAAAGGAAAACGAGTGTGTTGATTAGCAGCATATGTACAGGAAAAGGAATGCATGAAACTGGAAAATTAGATGCTGTTCATCTCACCGCCACTAAACCTTAAAGGAGGATACTTTTAAGATTCAGCGATAGTGTACAAGTACTATTTCTAGCTATAAGTTTCTTCAAAAGGAAAGTCTCGCTGCAAATTTGTGTCATTAAACCAGGCATGAGCATCGAGACTATCCATTATTCAATGGAACAACTGGCTAAGATAAGTAGTCAGAAATTTATGATATTTAAGTCTGCTAATGATGATATTCCAATCAACACATGACGAGTTGACTCTAGTTCTTTGTGTTTCCTTACCAGAAATCAACAAATAATTAATATGAGAGTTAGTGGCAAAATTTTATGTTAAGACTATAAGAACCATAATAAACTGTTTTATAATTAGGCTTTATGATACCTTATATATTCTGTAGATTATTCAGAATTTAGTATCAATATGAAAGCTACATTATGACAGTTGTGAGGTTTGCATGGTTAAAACAAAGTCACTCTTACCTTAAACTCTCATATTATTTGTCATCTCAATCTGGATAGAAACCTTATAAGATAGCACTAGATGATGCTACACTTTTTCACAACCTTTTGTTATCATGAAAATGAAAATTTAACAAAAGAAAAATGAGACTTACAAATTCCATCCATTAAGACCAAATTTCATGAGAAATCATGACTAGGTTAATGAAGGATGAAATATTATCAAATCTCATTCTTAGTGACTTATGAGCATGTGTTATAAGCCTTAATATTTAAATGGGTAAGGGAATAAATTAAGTTCCATTAGAAGTTATATTTCATTGGAACTTATCCCAAAATGGAATATTCAGACATAATTCATTTATCATAATATTTACTTGTATTTAATATGTCTTATATGAATAAAGATATTAAAGAAATTAATTCATGTATACTATGATTCCTTCTAAATATGTCCTCAAATATTTTAAAATATCTGGACATTAAGGAAATCAAGTCTAACATATATGAAAGGTTCCCACAACACGTACATCACTGAAACTCATCTTGTAGCATTCCTAGAGATCTAAAAGGTTAGTGGGAGCATTAAGTGTCTTTATCTTAACTTGCGAGAGTTGCAAGAGGTAGGGGAGTGAAAGCTTGTTGTTACATCAATTTGTACCTCTTGTACAAGACACTGCTCCTTCACAACTTTTCTCTTTAAGAATATGCTGCTACTTTAACAAAAGTTACATTGTTGCTTAGACGTGGGCACAATCAGATTTCTTGCCATAATTGGAATCCTTAAACAGAGAAACTACAAGGAGTAACTTCATTAATTTGTTACTCTATTAGAATTTATTGGTCTCCTAACATTGACCATAAGCATGCTAAATTGTTAAAGATTTCTAAGTCAGTGGGAGCAGTAATAGTCCTTATCAGGACTTGCAAGAAGTACAAGAGGCGGGGGGAAGATACTTATTAATTTTTACTCCGATTACACCTCTTGTACACCATACTCCACCAACTCTTACACACTTAGAATCTTGAAAGCGATAGCAACTTAATCAAGAGTTAATCCATAAATTTGAAACTCATTATACAACCCAATAATCAACTACGGAGGTCATATAGGTTTAACTTTGATGATTATGTATCCTACTTGACTGAAGTTGAAATGGATATTGGAAAGTTTACTGATTCTACCTTTCCTAATTAAGCCATTTGCGTTAATCAATTTTCTAAATGGAATAAAAATTATTTTAGTAAAATTAATTTTTTTTTTGTTTAGAATAATGTTTGTTATCAAAGAATCATCTTACCTTTTTGCAAAAGTTTTCTTTGAGGATCATTGTTGTTCTAGTAGCTTATAATCTTTTGTAGCTACATTAAATGGATATTAAAACAACTTTCCCTAAACAAAGACTTACATGTTCAAAACAACCTGAAAGTTCTAAACTGAAAGGTCAAGAACACTTAGTTTCTAAGTCGATGAAATTCATATATGGGTTGAAGCAAACATCAAAATGTGACGAAATCTTAATGCAATTCTTTTCATCACGAATTAAGTGGATTTATGTGTACCAACCTCAGGATGAGTGGGAGCAATTAATGTAAACTTATCCTTATATAGATGACACTCTTTTGATAAGTATATGTTACATAAGTCAAATAATTTCTCACACATATTTTGATATAATGAATCTCGGAAATACCACTTACGTGAGAGATATCAAAAATATACCGAGATAGACCCATTGGGGCATTAGTTTCGTGCCATAAGCTTTACTCTAAAGTGGGTCCTTACATATGTAACAAACAATATTGCTCTCATTAAGAGGATAAAATGATAAATGAGATTACTTCCTTATGCTTCATTAATTAGAAGCCTTATGAAGGTTCAAGTCTATACTCGTTTAGATATTGCTCACATTGATGAACATTATATGACTCTAGATTATTGTGAAGCATCTTACAATATCTTTAAGAAACGAGAAAGACCATAAGAAGATGTTGATTATTCTTACCTTGATTTTATGATGTTCAAAAGAAACTAAACGTCAATTTGGGGTAATCCTTGTGTCTGCGGACAAATCTATCTCATGGAGGAGTCATGAGAAACTGTTAACAACAACCTAAATTATAATGACATAATATGTTGTTAATTAACAACGCAATTGTCACTAAATGTTGTTGAAATTTTGTCAGTGGACTCATAAACTTATTAACTCCATATAAATACTATATTGAAGACTTACTGTGAAGAGTCAGCTACCTTATTTTCTCGAATAGTAACAGTTCGAGAGGTGCTGCATTAAACTTCGATACAAAATTATTGTTCGTTTGTGAACAAGAAGAGGAACCTAAATACTTGTATCGAATACATTTACATTCATGATATGCTTGCGGATCCGATAACTAAGGTCTGCACCCAAAGTCTTTTTAAGAGCTCATAATAAAGACGGGTTTTACTAAAGGCCTTACATAATAGCATATCGTACAAATGAATGATTAGTTATTATTTTTCCTCAATTACACAATTTGTTTGTCTATAAATACGTATGTGCACCTGATGACGTATAGACAAAAATTATACAAATTAATTTCAAAGGGCTTACCTCAGTCATTTTGGTCTTAAATTTACGTATGTTTTGATTTGGGGTTGTAACATGATTAATGGGGGTCTTGAGTTGACAGTAACTCAATGACTGTATTTTTCTATTGCAATTTCAATTTGAAACATTGATTAATGTTTTAACTTGGCCAAACTTACTTATACTTATCACAAATGATCACTCGACCAAGTGGGAGAATGTTAGAAATAACCCGTTGAAGTGGCCTTAGGGATCATTTGGTAACATTACCAATATGACATAACTAGTCCCTGACAATTACTTGATGGTAGTAATTGTAATTATTGATTAGTATTAAGGGGCAATTATGATTTCCCTTTAGGTACCACTAATAGAGAAAACATAGAGTTTTATAACGGATCACCATTCATGACCATTATTCATTGATCTTTATATATTGATAACAAGTGGTGATCAAAACTCAAGAGTAGAACACCAATACTAAAATACTAAAAAAAATTCTCTCTAAGGTGATCCATCAACCTAAGGTACCATAACGGGAATCATGGCCTTATCTTCGTCTTCAAAGATGACCACTCCCACAAGTAAGTGTCTCTAACTTGGTATCTATATTTACGTTATGATTGAATAAACATGATTAGGTTCTATATTTTGACCCATGTTTATAGATATAATCAACATTAACTTCATCGACTAAATCTAAATCTAAATCTGAATTTTTAATTGTGTAGTATCCATATGAGCCGGGAAGTATTGAATGTGGCTACTATATGTTAAAGTTCATGATAGAGATAATTGACGAAGGAGTTGAAATACAAGTTAGTTACAATATAAATATAGCATATCCTACTCTCACTACTATAATTTAAAGTTTGATTTATTCTATAGCCCAAAATTTGGGTTGACTATTTAACTATTTCCTTTCCCCTGTCTATGTAATGATTTATTGTAGATGCATGTTTTTTTGCAAGTTCACCACTATATACCAAGAAAAACAAAAAAATGTTGAAATAACATATCTACTGATAGCTGATAGGGGAAACAACCTATATCTACTGATAGTTGATAGGGGAAACAACCTATGTTTGTAGCTTTCTTGTTGGCAACAACTTTAAAACTAATGCATGAACATGAGGTCTTGCGTAGTGGGGCGGTATGCCTGGTCATGGCGTCGGGCACACCAAAACGAGCGGCGCCATGAAGGAGAAAGAAGAGAGGGGCGCGACCTCCATAGCGGCGTTACGATTGAAGTTTGATTTTTTTTTTTTTTTTTGTATTTTCTGATTTAACCCACACTCAAACATATATATATACATCCAAAGAAGAAGAAGGGGGGGATCTCTTGTGTTGCAGGTTTCAAAGGTTTCAAAGAAAGGTGGGGCTCTCTTTGCAGGTACACGAAGAAGGAAGAAGAAATATTTTTAGGGTTTTTTTTATGGGCTTTGGGCTGGGTTGGGCTCAACTCAAAAGATATTGTGGTTTTTTTTATTTAT
Source organism: Helianthus annuus (assembly GCF_002127325.2). NCBI lineage: Eukaryota > Viridiplantae > Streptophyta > Magnoliopsida > Asterales > Asteraceae > Helianthus > Helianthus annuus. The sequence goes on from NC_035434.2 coordinate 140,041,226, forward strand.
TTATTTTCAGTTTTTTAATTTATTTTTCTGTTTTTATTTTTTTAAAATTTAGACTAACATTATATTTTTTTTAGCAAACAATCAGTTTTTTAATTTATTTTTCAGTTTTTTGTTACTGTAATGTTTTTTTAAGTGTATTGTTTTTTTTTTATAAAGTTAGAAAATAATTAAAAAAATTAGAAATTAATAATTGAGTAGTGATTAGGCGGGGGCTTTATGACTACGGCCTCAAATTGCATAACTCCCCATAAAGCCCCTTGCTGACGTGTCATGCCACATGTCGCATAACGCCCCCAAAAGGGCTTTATGACTACACATGGCCTGATAGGAGAAACAACCAACAGTTCCACACTTTCTATATTTATTCATGTGCAATAATAAGATGAGCTAAAAACTAATTATACTTTTTGTTACATGATAAATCAACTCACACTCTCACAGCTCGCATGACATTTTTAAGTTGAAATAGGAAATTTTACTTTGATCTTGACATTTATATATTTTCTAACTAGCAATTTGATTTGTGTGAAAAGAGTACCATCTCATGTCTTTTATTATGTTAAGATTTGTCGACTCCAAGATAGCTTTGGTGCATGAACTTTTAATATGTTTATATTGGTTTATTTCGACTCGACCTAGTTTTTATCCTCACTCACAAAAAGTTCTGAATCCACGACTCTCACATGGCCTTATTGAAATAAAGAATTTCATGTTGTTTGCCAGGAGTTCTAACATTTTCTTTGTTTAATTTTATTCTCAAGTTGGGAGAGGGAAATATAAATACATGAATGCTGATATTGACGGATTCGCGAAGAATGGTCGGGTTTTGGGGCAACCTTTTATTTCTGGTGATCGACAAGCAGTATTTTTGTTAACTTTAAAATATTTGTTATTTGACTTATGACGTCTACATTATGAAATTGGTTGTTTTGCTATATCATCCAAAAAAAAAAAATCATTTCTTACAAGTTTGATTTAATTAATAATCAGAAATTAATTGTCATTTAATTTGAAAATTAATAATTTTACAAATAAATCATTTTTTTTAAACACCGAAGACCAAGACATGCATAAATGCATTACGTAAATGCGTGTCGTAAATGGGTCATCTGTTAACAGATGACACAAAAATGCATGTTATCTTGATTGTTGCCAGGGGTTTCCTTGATACGCTTTTGCGTGCCATCTATACAATTTTATGACACATTGCGCGTCATTAAGGTCTTTTTCTAGTAGTGCTGATTACAAACACTTTATTATGATACGTTGTTTACATTGCGATATGGAGAAAGAAACCAAGAAGATGAGAGGACAAAGATTGATAGAATGAACTTTTACTATTTGCAGAGAACCGGGGCACATGATTGCTGCATGCAAATTGACAGAGCTTGATGAAGCAACTCAATTAATTCGGCAAACAATGGACCTTGGAACTCAAAAACAACATAGTATTTCATGCTACACCGAAGAATACATGTTAGAAGGTACAGACGGTGGTCATTGGGATGCAATTTGGAATGCAAATACATTTTTTAAACATCACTATGCCAGGAATCAATCAGTGTTCAAACACTTCAAAGATGCCTTTGGCGTTGAAACAAGAAGATCTAAAATTAATATTTTATTCATAGATGGAATATGAAGATTAATGTTATTTGTAGTAACACAATATTACACATACAAAGTGTATTTCATACGTCTGATTTTAATCGGAATATACTTAGCCTTGAATTGAATAGTTGATTCTTCAACCGTTTAAACATGGAACGTTTAAAATGTTCTATTGTTATGTTCAAATAATGATTCAATTCATATGAATTTTGGAAAATACATTAATGCAAACGAACCAAGTGAAAAGGAAGAAGGGAAGGCAACAACATCGAAAGAATTTGAGAAAAACAAATCCGAATACATTGAAAAATATTTTGAAGCACAATCCATTAATAGTAATGATTTTGATTGGAACGAGCCATCATCCATGCTATCAAATGAATATGTTTTAGAGATTGTATGACACTCTTAAAACTCTTGGACGATGGAGAATTTATATACAATTATCGTACACAACTACGATTCAAGTTTGAAGAAATGATATATGGTTCTTGTTTGAGTATTTAATAGTGCCATTATCCAAAAGACCTTTTCCACAGGTTACATATGATAACATAATGGTGGCATTACTTGATCTGTACTTGGTTGTTACAAGAGAAGGACAAAGGGTCGCATCCGACAAGAACATTTGGGTTGTAGTTACAAAGGTTTTATGATTTGAGTGGGAAGATGGATAAGAATCTTACGCACAATACTTTGATGTTCTTGAATACAACTGTAGGGTTAACATCACCAAGGAACAAGCAATTAAGAAGGAGATGGACGACAAGCAGGGGCGGATCCACGTTAAGCGGAACAGGGTCCCCGGATCCCAATCTTTTTTTAAAAAGTAGTAGAAGCGGTATATAAATTTTCTATGGACCTCATAAAATTATTTAGTTGGACCACATAACAATGAAAGTGAGCCTGGTGCAATGGTAAAAACCCTTGTTTACACCCTGACGACGGGGGTAGCCCAAGGATAAACAAAATGATTAATATGCAAAAAGCTTAAAAGGTTGAAAGGTTCATCGGATGAAAAACTGTAAATTGAGGGAATCGAGAAACAGTAACTAGTCATGTCCAAACAGCTCGTCCCACCAACTCACGCTCACCAACTCACAAAGTCAGAGCAGGTCTGCACAAGCACACTCTATTAACCAGGGGTCCAAAGCCTTCAACCCCAAAAGGGGAAACCCTCCATAAGCAAACAGGTCTCGCTAGTATAGTCCATACCATTTCGGGAGGTGTCTTCCACTATAAGAAGACAGCTCATAAACACTTCGAAGACATTCCGAAAAGCAAAGAGATTCCTTAATCTCTGGTCATTCAAAGAGTTCTTTGTCACTTCCAAATAACTCTTCATCAAATTCATCTCATTCATTCTATTTGCTTTCTTTTCTGGATCCGAGCCGGCCTTGGAGAAAGAACTTCAAAGCAAATAATCCAAACATACTAGTGAACCTCCTTCTACGTTTTGCAAACGTGGAGGGACCCCGCGACCTGCGTTAGGCAAAACTGAACCCTTCAGCCCTTTTGCCTGACCAGCCCAGCTACCATCCTTGGTCCCGTATTTGTTGCATCAACACACCCAAAAGGTCCTGGGTTCGATACTTGTTTATTTTGTTTTTTTTGTGTTTTTTTTAAACCTGATTTTAAATTAAGAGTAAATTACAAGTTTTGTCCTTTATGTTTGTACGAAATTTCAGGCGCTGTCCTTTACCTTTAAAATTGATGACTTTTGTCCTTAACGTTTCAAAATCTTGCACGTTATGTCCTTAGGCCAAACCCAGTTAAATTTTTTTGGTTAAATTAGGATATTTTTGTAATTTTAGTAGACAAATAAGGATATTTTTATAATTTTATCCATTTAATTAAAAATATGTTAATTAAAAAGGCAAACAATTAAAACATATTTAAAGTTAAAACTCTCCCTCTTCTCTCTATCACTCTCAGCCAACATCCATCACAGACACCACCACTACCACCACCACCACCACCACCACCTCCGGCGACCCCCTCTCTCTTCAGTCTCTCTTTATTTTTCTCTGTCTATCTCTCTCACTCAGTCATCATCCACCACAGACCAGAGTTTTTGGGGTTTTTGAGAGAAAAAAAGGGGTTGGTGCCATAAATTATCACCGGAGAGTTGAAACGGCGATTTCTCGTCAATTTGATCGATGCACTTATATTCCGGTTTCGCATTCAATTTGATCCATCAAGAACCATAAACTCAACAGATTGATTCAGAAAGTTGCGAAATCGACGCTTATTAGGGCTCCTGTGAGTTCCTCTTTCGATTGAACTATTTTGTTCATCTTTTTTCCGATCTGGTATGCTAAACTGATAAAAAAAAGTTTGGAAGTTTAGGGTTAGGAATTTGGCATCTTGTTTGCGAAACTGATAAAAAAAAGTTTGGAAGTTTAGGGTTAGGGTTCATGATTTTTTTTGTAAGGTTGAATTGATGTTTCCATATTCAATTTTTAGGTTTACGCTATCAATTTGATTATCCCCTAATTTTAGCAATTTAACCCTAATTTAGTTTCTTGTTTTTGAAAGGCCTGTCAATCCTGTCAAATGTTGGCTGGGAGATTTGAAGGTTGAAGATTCAACAGTGCAATGGCATAATCTGATTTAGATGTAAGCAACTTTGTGGTTCAAGTTATGCATATATAATTTTTTGGTATTTTAGGGGTTTATTTTGTAAGTCTGCTTTGTTGTTTATGGTCATATTAATGTAGGAATATGAAGATTATGAAGATGATGTTGGTGAATATGAAGATGAGGGTGGTGAATATGAGGAAGAAGAGGTGGAGGTGATAGTGAAAGGTGAAGGTGGTGGTGAAGGGTGGTTGTGATGGAGGTTATATATATAGTTAAAATAATAATAATAATATTTTAAATTATTTTGTTTTATTTTTTAAATACTATTAAATAAATGAGGTAAAAAGACTAAAATGCCCTTGAGTGACCAGATTTAACCAAAAAATTTAACTGGGTTTGGCCTAAAGGACATAACGTGCAAGATTTTGAAACGTTAAGGACAAAAGTCATCAATTTTAAAGGTAAAGGACAGCGCCTGAAATTTGGGACAAACATAAAGGACAAAACTTGTAATTTACTCTTAAATTAATCACTCAATTTTTTTTTCTCTATTTCAATTTTTTTTCACCTATATTTAGCTGAATGTGTAGTAAATGAAACTTGTAATTTAGTTACGATATTGTTTTCTATTACGTTTCTCAACCCGACCCGAACAACGACTGATCCAAAAAATTTGAACACCGGAAAAATGGGACCCCATTGTCCAAAATCCTGGGTCCGCCACTGACGACAAGACTCTCATGATGATCGATCATAACACATAGCCTAATAGCATATGCTTCTGGCTCGACGTGTGGATTGATATTAAGCCTCTTCCATCCACTCCTGAAGAATATTAGTGAGCTTCAAAAATGTGGATGCTCGTGCGAGGGGTCCATGCTTCGAAGAGGGCTTGGTCCGGTGAATCGAATGGTGGGTTCCTGGTGAAATCCATCCGTATCCTTATTAATAGTCATGGATGCCCAAACAACCTCTATTGCTTTGACCTGAATAACTAAATCCCTCTAAAAATCAATATTTTTGGTTCACGAGCGGAAAAAGAGAGAATTCCTATGAAGACAGCCTTGGCAAGAAGAAATATTGGTTCCGGTACGTAATATCCTATGCCCAATTTGTGATGAATGCCCAGAGACACAGCTTAACACTTACTCATCTTGTGTCTAATGGCTAACACGGTATGGCTAATTATTAGCGAGACTTGATGAGGATACGTCCTTGGTCGGACCGAATCATTATCAGACATAAAGCCGAGCCATAATACCCAGGGTCGGACCGATCCTTAGCTACAAACGGAACGAACGAGTATAGTGATACGCCATAACAAACTGGGTCCCACAAGCATAACTGCCACGATAGTGACTGGTCCGACCCTAACTAACTTTCCACGTCAGCACTCCCAAAGACTATAAATACTATACTTAAACCACCAAAACGGGTAACTGCTACTTTCTCTCTCTAAAACTCTCCCCTCTCTCTCCCTGACCTACTTTCTCCTCACAAACACTTATTCTCACGCCCGAGCTTGGTCACAGAGAGGCCCCCCCCTCCCTGTGACGAGGCTAACGGTGTTTTGTTTCCTTGTGATCTTGCAGGTTCATTGCTTGGTCATCTGAAGTCATAACTCTAACCAGGTCGGACAGACTGGTTTTTGAGTCTTCAGTGGCGCCATCCCCTCGAATTCACTCAAGTCATTTTGCTAAACCTCTTTCTTCCAAGTCATGGAATCCTCAACAGCTGCTCCTGCGAGTACTTTCCCGTCGTTTAACGACATCTGGGAAGGAAATGTTTCCTCCACAACTGCTTCAGCAGCAGTTGCTGCAGCGGTCTCAGCTGGTTAAGCATCGGCACCTCCAGTTGCAAGTTCCATAATCACGAGTTCTGTCACTACGCTCTCGGTTACCGCTCCAGTCGTAACGCCGCTGCCAACTTTTGACAATGCCTTCCTATTACGGAACGCCGACTTGTTACGACAGTTACAGCAGCAGCAGCAGCGAGAGGAAATGTTGCAGAGTCTCCGCACAAACTTGTTCAGCATCATGTATCCAGGGAGCAACTCCGTTTCTGTTGGTGCGCTCACCTCTGGATCTATGGTAAGTTCTGCAATCCTTACTCCCATAACATGTGTTGCACAATTCTCCTCGTTTACGAACGCTCCAATGAATAACGGTCTTAACGACCTGTTTCGCCAGGAATCTTTGGGCTTAAACCCTCAGGATCAGGAGCTGATCATGCCGTATCATCCCACGTCTATGACTTCTCAGTCAAAGTTCACGATGCGGATTGTTAATGCCCCACTCCCGGCTAAGTTGAAGATGCCCCCCACCTTGAAATTTTATGATGGTACGTCCGATCCGGACGATCACATGTTCGCATTTTCCGGAGCGGCCAAGGTCGAACAATGGCCCATGCCGGCCTGGTGTCACATGTTCGCTCAAACTCTCACCGGATCAGCAAGAGTATGGTTTGATGGGTTGCCAGAAGGGTCGATTGATCATTTTGAGGATTTCCGGCGTATATTCTTGCAAAACTTCTGCCAGCAGCGTCGTTGCAAGAAAGACATTACTGAGGTACACCACATAAAGCGCCGCGACGGAGAGTCAGTCGAAGATTTTATAGATCGCTTCAACCGAGAAAGCATGCAAATAAGCGGAGCAGTCGACCAGCTCCGGGTTTCCGAATTTTGTCACGGGGTACGGAACAATCAGTTGGTGGAAAAGCTCCACGAAGATCTCCCAAAAACCATGGAGATACTCATGGAGCGAGCTCGAGCTTTTGTTCGAGGGAAGAGTTCCTGCGGTCAGCCGAACGAAACAACCGCTAGAAATTCCAAAGCTCGAACCACGTCATTGAGACGGAACGCATCACCACCAAAAGATAGAAACAACAATTGGAACAGAAGTCGCGGTCCGTACCAAAAATCCGATCGAAGCAGCTTTCGGACTGGAAACGTGCGATTCAACACTTTCTCGGAATTAACAAATCACCAAGCGAAATCCTCAGTACGGAAACTACTCGGTTTCCTACACCATCAAAACAGCGACCCACTTCGGATAAGCACTCCAAGAAGTATTGCGAGTATCACCGAGACAAGGGGCATACAACTGATGAATGTTGGGCACTAAAACAGGAGATTGAAAAGGCCGTACGGTCCGGTAAGCTTTCTCATCTAGTAAAAGAGGTAAAGGATGGGAAGAAGCCCGCGACAGCAAACGATAACCCGAACACCGAGGCCGGAATCAATATGATTCGGTCTGCCGAGCCAAGAGGGGTAAAACGGTCGAACCAGCATATGGCAGCATGGATGCACCAACCCAGGTATTTCCCTCCTATTGATCCAGGAGACGCACGAGACGGAACAATCACGATATCAGCTGTAGTTGCAGGACACTTGGTCCGGCGGATCTATGTGGATGGAGGAAGTGCCTTCGAGATAATGTATTTACAATGCTTCCAACAGCTGGATCCCCAAACAAAAAAGAAGTTGATTGAAGTGTCTACTCCTCTGATAAGTTTCTCAGGAGAGGTAGTTCGTCCGATAGGGCAGATTACTCTCCCGACCACATTCAAAGACGGTGACAAGAGTAGAACCGTACAACTAACCTTTCTGGTTATCCGAACTCATTCTTCACACAACATAATACTCGGGCGACCCGGGTTACGAGCTCTCGGGGCAATCAGCTCTACAATACATGGTGCCATTAAATTTCCCACCGAAGCAGGTGTCGCCACTATACTGTCAGAGTCGAATTCATTTGTAGTCGAAGTAAGACATGCGGTAGAAACAAGCTCCAAAAAGTCCGAAGTACCCACAAAACTCTGGGCAATCAATCCGGATTATCCTGAACAGCAGGTGGCTATCGGTGCCCAGCTCCCAAAACGAACAAAGAAACTCCTATGGGAACTGTTGAGTAATTCAATTGATGTCTTTGCATGGAAGCACTCCGACATGCAAGGGGTTCCCCGCTCCATGGCCCAGCACCACTTGAATGTAAAGGAGTCAATCAAACCAATAGCACAAAGGAAAAGGCACATGGCACCGGATCGAGCCAAGGCAATTGCGAAGGATGTGAAAAGTCTCCTGGACGCCGGAATCATTCGAGAAGTCCGGTATCAAACATGGGTATCGAATCCAGTCATGGTACGTAAAAAGGATAACTCCTGGCGAATGTGTATCGATTTCACTGACCTAAATGATGCATGCCCCAAGGATTGTTTTCCATTACCAGAAATCGACGAGAAGATCGACTCCGTCGCCACGTTCAGGTTGAAGTGCTTCTTAGATGCTTACAAAGGGTACCACCAGATACAAATAGCAATTGAGGATGAAGACAAGACAGCGTTTGTTACCAACGAAGGAGTCTACTGCTTCACTAAGATGCCATTCGGGTTAAAAAACGCCGGAGCTACATACCAGCGTCTAATGAACAAAGCCTTCAAAGACCAGATCGAACGGAACTTAGAAGTGTACGTCGATGATATAGTGATCAAGAGTCATGATGAAGCTACCATGTTGAAGGACATACTCGAAACCTTTACCCGGCTCCGAAGCATCAACATGAAGCTAAACCCCAAAAAATATACGTTCGGAATGGAAGAAGGAAAGTTTCTCGGGGTCATGGTCGGATCAAGAGGTTTACGGGCCAACCCAGACAAGATCGATGCTATTCTTACAATGAAAGCACCGACGTCGGTTAAAGAAATTCAGTCCGTAAATGGACGATTAGCCGCTCTCCATCGGTTCCTATCAAAAGCAGCAGACAGATCCCTCCCGTTCATGGATGTGCTCAGAAAAAGCTTTAGATCGGAGTTCAAATGGACCGAAGAAGCCGCACGAGCTTTCGAAGAGCTTAAAGCTTGCTTCGGCACTTTACCAACGCTCACTGTACCAGAAAAAGACGAGGTGTTGACTGTTTACCTGGCTGCGTCATATGGAGCCATTAGTGCAGTACTTGTTGCTCACCGAACCGGGGCGCAAATCCCCATTTCTTATGTGAGCCGAACATTGAAAGATTATGAAACAAGGTACTCAAGCCTGGAAAAGCTAGCTCTGGCGCTAGTTCATGCTTCAAGAAGGCTTCGTCGGTACTTTCAGGCCCACCCAATCGAGGTACGAACGGATCAAAGAATCCAACATGTTCTCCGGAGACCCGAAGTTTCAGGTCGTATGGCAAAGTGGGCAATCGAGCTGGGTGCGTTCAATATTACTTTCAGAACCAAGGGACCCTTGAAAGGGCAAGTGATAGCTGATTTCCTAGTAGAAATGCCGGAAGAAAAAGTCGTCGAAGAAACCGAAAAAGCTCCAAGCAAACCATGGACCCTATACACAGACGGAGCTTCGAGTTACGAAGGGTCAGGGGCAGGTTTAATTCTCACCGACCCGGAAGGCGTGGATATGACGTATGCGCTCCGATTAGAGTTCAAAAGCTCCAATAACGAAGCCGAGTACGAGGCCTTGTTAGCAGGGTTACGTCTGGCGGTCAAAGTCGGAGCAAAAAGCGTTGAAGCTCATGTAGACTCATTACTCGTGGCAAATCAGGTAAACGGGGAGTACGAAGCAAAGGAAGCCAACATGATCGAATACCTCGAACAAGTAAAACAAATTATGGCATTGTTCAAAAGTAAAACAAATTATGGCGTGGATATGACGTATGCGCTCCGATTAGAGTTCAAAAGCTCCAATAACGAAGCCGAGTACGAGGCCTTGTTAGCAGGGTTACGTCTGGCGGTCAAAGTCGGAGCAAAAAGCGTTGAAGCTCATGTAGACTCATTACTCGTGGCAAATCAGGTAAACGGGGAGTACGAAGCAAAGGAAGCCAACATGATCGAATACCTCGAACAAGTAAAACAAATTATGGCATTGTTCGAATCATGCAAGGTCGAGCACGTCCCTCGAAGTAGAAACAAAAAGGCTGACGCATTAAGCAAACTGGAGCCCGTGTCATTCAGTCACCTGGCAAAAGAAGTAAGGGTAGAAGTACTGACCGCACCTTCAATTGCCACCTCCCATGTCATGCAAGTAGAAGCTCCATCCCAAACATGGATGACACCTATAATCAACTACCTGGTACATGACGTTCTACCGGTTGACAAGGCAGAAGCAAGAAAGATCCAAATCAACTCTCTTCAGTACCAGATGCAAGAAGGAGGTCTATACCGAAAAACTTTTCTCGGACCGTTGCTAAAATGCCTCGACCCGGAGCAAGCCAGTTATATCATCAGAGAAATACACTACGACATTTGTGGAATTCATGCCGGACCAAAAATAATAGTGACCAAAGTAAAAAACGCAGGATATTACTGGCCCGGGATGCACGAAAGTGCAGTCAAAGAACTTCAGCAATGTGATGAATGCCAAAGGCATGCACCGATAAGCCTTCGGGCTAAGAACGAAATGATTCCAGTAACCGCAGCATGGCCTTTCCAGAAGTGGGGCGTCGACATAGTCGGCCCCTTTCCACGATCAAGCGGGAGTGCTCAGTATTTGTTGGTCACAGTAGACTATTTCACCAAATGGGTGGAGGCTCGACCATTTACAGTTATCTCCGGCTACAATGTAACGAGATTTTTCTGGGAGCAAATTGTGTGCCGTTTCGGCCTGCCACTCTACATTGTTAGCGACAACGCAAAACAATTTGCGGAGAACCCATTCAAGCGCTGGTGTGAAAGTCTGAAGATAAACCAAGTCTTTTCCTCGGTTGCTCACCCCCAGGGGAACGGGCAAGTCGAGCAGATAAATCGAAGAATTGTTGATGGGATAAAAAGAAGACTGGGGAACGAAGGCAAAGGCTGGGCGGATGAATTGCCAAATGTCCTATGGGCTCACCGAACGTTGCACAAGACTAGCAATGGAGAGACGCCTTTCAGCCTTACGTACGGCACCGAGGCTGTAATTCCTGCAGAGATCGGACTCCCGAATCAAAGATGCAAAAATTGGGAGGAGAACGAGCAGGAGCTCCGATCTAATCTCGATCTGCTAGAAGAGCGTCGGAACATTGCGGCAATCAAGGAAGCCCGATACAAAAAGAAAATCAAAAAGTATTACAACGCCCGCGCCAAGCTCTACAAGTTCAAAGTCGGAGATTTTGTGCTTCGAAACAATGATGCAAGCCGTGCCGAAGCCCCTGGCAAATTAACCCCAAAGTGGGAAGGACCGTACCGAGTCAAAGAAGCAAGCGAGAAGGGCTCGTACGTGTTGGAGAAAATTGACGGAACCCCGGTACCTAGGACTTGGAACGGGGTACACTTGAAAAAGTGTTTTATGTAAGCGGCCTGCGACGGCCGATAAAGATCGCTATCCCTTATTTCCTTATGTTTTTAATTTCCATGTAAAATTCGGGAGGGTAATGCCCCGAAAAGTTTCAGTTATTGTTGTAAGTCCGGGAGGGTAATGCCCCGGAGTTTTTGTTTATAAATGATAGCGAATAAAGCGATCTACTCCCTTGCAAGTATTAAACGTAGCATACATACACATATATACGAAAGTTCGAACAAAAATAAATTGTACACAAACGTGCCTCGACCCATGCCCCGCGCCGATCGAGAGGGCATAAATAGTTCAAGTCATAAAAATCTATTAAGCGAAAGACATGCAGCCGATGCGACATGGCTTTAAAATAACTTGACAGGTGAAAAGAGTTAAGTTATAAAATTTCCCACCCGTGTTCGGCTGCCTAAGATAGCCGAAAAGTAATATGGTCGAACGGCGAAGAGTTTGGACGCAAACTCAAAAAGCCAAGAGGCCAGACACACGCATGTCTAACTAAGAAAAGCATGGTTTCATACAAAGCTAAGTAAAGCATGTTTTTCATCAAAAAATAAATAAATAAATAAATAAACCTAAAGACTGATTTGTTCGGTGCATACCACGACAAAGGTAAAAGTATTGTACGATTACAGAAACCAACGACAAACATTAAATTTCATAATCTTCGTTCACAATAGGGAGTTGGCTCCTCTGTTTAATAACGGACAAGGGTTTGTCAATCAAATCCGCAACCTTGCCAAGGACCGAAATATGAAAATCGTCAAAAGCCTTTATCGCAGCATCCAATGCGTCCTTGGCTCCTTCGTCATAGCCAGGGACCTCCACGGCAGAACGGATCGAGTTCAGGGCAGCATGAAAACCTTGCTTGATTCCTTCATTCGCGCCAACTGCGTTAACACTGCTAACAAGATCTGCTACGACCTTCTCTAACTCCGGGATCTGATGAACCAACTTAACCACCCATGCTACCCCGTCCGTCAGAAACCATTGCTTGGTAAGCATGAGTTCCGACACTTGAGAATATAATTCGACCATCTCACCATCACAGCGGGTCAACATTCCCTTCGCTTCGTCAATCGTCGCCGTGTGGGATTCAACTGCCCTGGCACAAGCCCTTTTAAGTTCTTGTTTTTCTACAAAAAAATAAGGTTAAATTAGAAAGAAGGAATACGGATCAGATAAAAAATAAATATAATAATAATAAAAACATACCAACCATCAGACGATGATAGTCAGCTAGAAGCTGGTCATAAGACCTTTGCATCTCCTTCAGTTCGGCCACATGCCTTTCTTCCGAATCAGACAGCTTTTTCTCCAAATCACCGAACCTCATTTTGAAATTTTCTAAGTCTTGGAGAGCTTTATCTCGAGCCTCATGGGCAGCCGCTGCTGAGGCTTGGGAAGATTTATTGACTTCTTTCGCCTCTGAAACCTGTCCTTTCAAGCGTTCGACTTGGGACCGGAGGGAGACCAACTCTTGATTCGTTTTCGACCGAATATTGCCCTCACTCTTCAGATTAACAATTTCACGTCTAAGCTTGTGGCAGGGGGACTCCGACTCAATCCAACGTTTGTACGTCTCCACCACTAGAGAGTTGGATTGAGCCTGATTTAGCATTAAGGCATTCCCAAGCTCCGGTCCACTCATCTTACGGTAGTAAGAATGTTCAGCAGGAGTTTCCAAATGAAATAAAGAAATCTTGGCCGCCAATGACCACTCCGGTACATATTTTTCCAACGCACGAGCCGAATCCATATCTTCAATGCCGCCCGAACATAACTCCCGGGATAAGAAGGTAACTTCAGTATCATACAATAAAGGAGAGGAAGAGGCACTGTCCCCGTCATCAATTGGCTTAGGGCTTGGCCCGGACACATTAGATGCAACCCCCGTGGTGAACTTACCCGAAGGAGAAGGTTCGATCTTTTTAGGATCGGACGTGCGGACATCAGTAACAACCTTAACACCACCTCCGCCAAAAGATAGCGGACTTAACGGAGTTTTTAATAAATGATCCCTAGGAGTGCGACCTCCGTGGAGATGGGCATCTAAATTCTCCAGTACGCCTCCGGCAGTTGAAAACTCGGTGACTTGATCATCATCGTCAAGTGTAATAGTCTTGAATTCTGCCTTCTTCCTCTTCACTTGCTTGGGTTTCGGGTCAGCTTTGGTCAAAGTGGCCCGTTTTCTTTTTAGGCTAACCTGAGGGTGTTCTTTCTCACCTCCTTCATCCTCCTCATCTTCATTTCCATCATCACCTCCCTTCTTTCCACTAGCATGAGTTCCTGCGTCCCCAACAGAAAGGTGGACCCCCTCGTCCTCGATTATAAACTTGGAACCAGATCCCTTCGTCCCTGTCGAACTCGTCTTACGACCCTCAGCATCATCACCCATAACCACCGCTTGAACCGGAGCGACATTCAGCACCCTTGCCACGGGGGCCGAACCCGAACAACCTTGAATTGCCAAATCATCTCGAGCCACCGAACCACCTTGATCACCAGGAGCTTCGGGCTCACGAATCTGATAAAGATTCTCAGGTACAAGATGCAAGTACGGAGGATCACCTTTCGGAGTTTTGGTAGCCCGAATGTCAAGCTCATTCGAGTCAAAAGACTTTAACCGTAAAGCTTCCTTTAAACCCATAGCTGCACAAGAAGACAAACGGTGAATAATATCTATTACCCAACAGAAATATCAAACGAAGAAAGAAAAATAAAACAATCAACGTAAATACAGAGAGCACCGCACAACTGACCCTCTTTATTCCATCTGAGGGTAGGATACCACTCCGGTTCGGCCCAAATCGTGCTGATCCGCCCCATGACAAGGATGTGTTCTGGGTATTTCTGTATACGTCCGGCCTCCTTAATCAAATCTGCATACAACTTTGTATTATATTGGAAGTCTTCGGGAAGAGGAGGCGGGAGTTTCGACTTCTTCAACCTCCATGTCATGAACTCCGGAACGCACCGGTCATCAACCAAGAAAAAGTGATCCTTCCAGTCTTTAATACTCGTAGTAATCCATGTGTAACAGCAAGAAATCTTGTCTCTGACTTCAAAAGTATATCACTTGCCGAATCGGTTCAACTTGTAAAAAGCCCGGAACACATCCAAATCCGGGTCGGACCCCAAACCACGACAAGCCAACTCAAAATGACACACCTTGGCAAGGCCAAAAGGGTTCATCTGAGTTAGGTGAACCTCATGGAACAGCAAAACCCCGACCAAGAACTTCGTCAAAGGAAGACGATAGTTGCAGTAGTCAAAAAGACGAGTATAAATCCCTATCTTGCCCGGAACGAAGGGATAGATAGGCGTATTCTTTTTGGGAAGAACAAGGTGCAGCGAAGCAGGAATCGCATAACTGTCTATATACCAATCTAAACCTTTTTATGATAAAATATTAAAGCAACCAGATAAGTTGCTTTTGTTCGCCATAATAAGAGAAAGAAGGACACTGACATGTTTGAACGAACCAATTCACCTCAGAGAAGAAGAAGGGAAAGTGAAGAAGATGAAGTAAAAAAGTGAAAACAAAAAGTCACTTTTTCGCCCCTTTTATAGGAAAAATACACCGCCTCAAAGGAACCAATAGAAAGATAACACGTCACGATAACTGGCGCACATCAAGCGTCACGTCAAGAGGAAAAGCTAAAGTAAACCGATGGTCACGAAACTTAGGTCACCGCCCAATTTAAAATTTTGAAATCGATAAAAAACCGCCAACGAAAACCCCGGACCTCAAAACACTCCGACAAATAGTTCGAAGTTTCTGCTAAACAAACACTACGAACTAGGGGGACTTGATGAGGATACGTCCTTGGTCGGACCGAATCATTATCAGACATAAAGCCGAGCCATAATACCCAGGGTCGCACCGATCCTTAGCTACAAACGGAACGAACGAGTATAGTGATACGCCATAACAAACTGGGTCCCACAAGCATAACTGTCACGATAGTGACTGGTCCGACCCTAACTAACTTTCCACGTCAGCACTCCCAAAGACTATAAATACTATACTTAAACCACCAAAACGGGTAACTGCTACTTTCTCTCTCTAAAACTCTCCCCTCTCTCTCCCTGACCTACTTTCTCCTCACAAACACTTATTCTTACGCCCGAGCTTGGTCACAGAGAGGCCCCCCTCCCTGTGACGAGGCTAACGGTGTGTTGTTTCCTTGTGATCTTGCAGGTTCATTGCTTGGTCATCTGAAGTCATAACTCTAACCAGGGCGGACAGACTGGTTTTTGAGTCTTCAGATCTGAATAACTGAATCCCTCTAAAAATCATTATTTTTGGTTCACGAGCGGAAAAAGAAAGAATTCCTATGAAGACAGCCTTGGCAAGAAGAAATATTGGTTCCGGTACGTAATATCCTATGCCCAATTTGTGATGAATGCCCAGAGACACAGCTTAACACTTACTCATCTTGTGTCTAATGGCTAATACGGTATGGCTAATTATTAGCGAGACTTGATGGATTATCAAAAGAATTTTAATGGGGATGGTAACAAAAACGAAGCTACTCAAAAGCGATTATTATTCCCACTTGTTAAATAGTATCTATAATAATCCAGAAATGAAAAGATCTTCTGTAATATTCAACCTTCCATCAGCAAAAAAAATAATAGAGAATGTCAAGTACTTGGTCTACTGTGGGTGAAACATCAATCTAGAAAATTACAGTCATATATGATGAATATTGTATTGGGTATGTGATTATAAGATTTTATAATATGATGAATATTGTATTGGCATGCCTTACTTAGTGGAGACGCAGGTTTGATTTCTGTTTGGACCATTTTCATGGGACATTTGGGTAAATAGACGAATCAGGGCTTTAATCCGGGTTCGAAGTTGACGGGGGGCGAGGGTTTACGAATTCTATCCGGTTCCCATACATGGGGGGAGGGGTCTCATGGTAGTCGAGTAGTCGACCTTGGACATGGCCCAAAAAGGATGGTTTACACGTGATATTCTTTTTCTTTCAAAAAAAAGTATAAGTTCATTGCACGTGTTGTATTTATTGTCAAAACAACTAATATATAAAAATTAGAGTTAACTGCCATTTTCGTCCCTGTGGTTTGGTCACTTTGGCCATTTCAGTCCATTTTTCAAAAATGCGCCATTTTCCTCCCTGACGTTCTGGAAAGGTGCCATTTCAGTCTAAAAATCATAACCCAGTTAAGTCGGTTAGTAAATAAGGACTGATTGTGTAAATTTGTAACATAAAGGACTGATTGTGTAAATTTGTAACACCACCACCACTAGCCCTACCACCACCACCACTCCGCTGCCACCACCGCCGCCACCACCACCACTCCTTCTCTCTCTCTCTCTCTCTCGTCATTATCTCTCTCTCTCTCTCCGACTGTGATGATGATTGATGAAGATGAGTTGCAGGTTGTCGGTTTTACAGCGGTGAACGGAGGTGATGACAGAGGTGAACGGTGGTTTACGGTGAAGTGGTGGTGGGTTATGGTGATGGTGCAGCGGTGAGGAGACGGTGGTGTTAATGGTTGTCGGAGGTGACTGCGGTGTTCGGATTGTGCGGTGATGAGGAGCGTGTCGGAGTAATGACGATGGAACGAGAATGTGATGGTGAATCGGTGATGAACGAGAATGTGATGGTGCGGTGATGAACGATGAACGAGAATGTGCGGTGGCGGTGGCAAACATCACGTTTGCTTCAAATAGAAGCCTCCGGATATTACCCCGCCAAGATACGGTCTGTTTCAAGCTTTGTTCGATCCACTCAAACGACGACAAATTCATCATCATCGCCTCTATTAATAGCTGTTTTCTCTCATAATGTAGCCTCTACCAGGAGCAAGACCAAAAGAATACCAATATGTTTCCATTGTATTGTGGGAAATAATATTTGAAGGAAGCAACAGTAACAACAGCAACAACATTATCATCAACAGTCACCGTTCATCATCGTCATCATCTCCATCAACGATCACAACGATCACCAAGCACATCACCACCGCTGTGTTCGGAGTTCTCGAGACCACCGTGCCGGATAACCACCTGAACTTAACCTGAACCTCACTCCGGTCATCGTTCACCACCATTGTTCACCTCCGTTCATTGTCGTCATCATCTCCGACAACCCTCGTTCACCGCCGACCTCCGTGGTGAACGAGGTGGAGATGGTGGTATGAGATGTTGGTGGTAGATCGGAGTGGTGGTGGTGGCAGTGGCTGTGGTGGCTGTGGCTGTGGTGGCGGTGGTGGTGGTGGTGGTGGTGGTGGTGGTGGTGGTGGTGGTGGCGGTGGTGGTGGTGGTGGCAGCGGAGTGGTGGTGGTGGCAGGGCTAGTGGTGGTGGTGTTACAAATTTACACAATCAGTCCTTTATGTTACAAATTTACACAATCAGTCCTTATTTACTAACCGACTTAACTGGGTTATGATTTTTGGACTGAAATGGCACCTTTCCAGAACGTCGGGGAGGAAAATGGCGCACTTTTGAAAAATGGACTGAAATGGCCAAAGTGACCAAACCACAGGGACGAAAATGACAGTTAACTCTAAAAATTATTTCTATCGGAATTAATGCCAACTTGAAGTTATTACAATCAGATTCTTCTAATCCTATCAGTTTAATTTATTTCGAAAAAAAAAACATGTTAAAATAAATTAATTATATAAACATTAAATGCATATTCATTAAAACACTGTTCAACTTTATAATGATGAAATCGTGCTTTATGATTTCCTCACAAACTCATTAATTTGGGGTGTAATATTTGCTACAATCCTCTATATATACATAATAGATAAATTAGGACATGAAAGTATCTTGGCACCTTCCAAACCCATGAAATTCTTAAAAACATGGTGTTGTCTTCTTTTTTGATCTTTTATTTTTCTATCATGGTTAAGAGTTTTGATACTTCTCCGAAAATCAAAACTCCACCTTCGAGCAAATGGCTTGAACCATATAGAATCTACATTACCGATGTGGATCTTGATTTTGTACTCTATCAGTGTAATGTCCCAGGAGAACCAAGTATACCAACTATACTTCATCTTGGAGACATGGTTACATGGAAATTTCGTAAAGATCTGTTTGGGGAAAATAAGTATGATTGTTCGTTCGCATGGCTTAAGAAAGGCACATATGAATTGAAGACGATGGCATTTAACGTTTTCGACGAAGAAGTAGTCAAGATGTGTGGCTGGAATTTGTTTGAGATGAATAGATGTTATTGGTTGGTTACTCAAAGTGGTGCTTATTTTTCTAAACGCAATGAAACATTTTTGTTTGTGTCGGATGACAATTGGCGATATATGTATGAACGGAAGTAGTATATGATTGATTAAACATTGAGACTTAATGATGATTGTTTCCTCTATATCTTTCACTAGATAAACACTAGACTTTATCTATTGTGTAATATTCAAAAATTACTTTGTAATTGTGCTAGAAAACTTTTCCTTTCATCAAGTTTTATTGAACGACAAATCAATTATATTGGAGCAAACCTTACTAGCAAGATACTAGTAAAACGTTAATTACAGATTACTAGGGAATATCAAAACTAGACCAACCCTTCACTCCAACAAATTAAAATTTGCTATATTTTTTACACACACGAAGGGATTTCCTTTGATCTACTCCACAACTTCTACCGCTCCTTTTTTTTGAACTGCGAAATCAAATCTTATTAATAAGGTAAAGAACTAGCCGGCACTAGCAAGTAGATAGCAACCGACACAATTACAGACACCAAAATTCAATGACAAACAAAAAATGATTACAGAAAGCTTTGTTTGCACTACTTCTCCCAATCTAACTCCTTTAAGTTTGACCTGCTTTTAACCCAAAGAAAAGACCATGATCTGATATCTTCCATCAATCACTCCATTCGCAACGGTTTAGCAGAGAAAACAAGATTGTTCCTGGCCCTCCATATCCCCAGCAAGCTAGCTGTAAGAAGTACAGCATGCACCACCTTGCTCTTATCTTTGCTGAGATTTGTGTACATGTGGTATTCCATTAGGTCGCGAGTCAAGAAGGCCATAATGTAAGGGATATTACACCAGGCAGCAACCCATTGCCAGATGCGAGTGGCCACGTAGCAAGTCGTAAGAAGATGCTCCATGGTTTCATCCTCTGCGTTACACAAGTTGCATTCGAGAGAAGGGAGCTGAATGTTCCTTTTAGATAAAGCCATGGATGTAGGGAGACGTTCCATTTCAGCACCCCAGGCAAAGATATTAACTTTGGTAGGCACCCATTTATTCCAATCCAAACA
The DNA here is from genome assembly GCF_002127325.2 of Helianthus annuus. Classification (NCBI taxonomy): domain Eukaryota; kingdom Viridiplantae; phylum Streptophyta; class Magnoliopsida; order Asterales; family Asteraceae; genus Helianthus; species Helianthus annuus. The sequence goes on from NC_035434.2 coordinate 140,060,958, forward strand.
AAATTCTCTAGAGTGAGAGAGGTGTTTAGGGCCCATTTAACTAATTTAATTGAGAACTCTCCATCCTTGTCCTCCGCCGAAACCCATTTATCATTGCATTAAGATGGCCGTGCTTGACTCAGAAGAGCCAAACAGTCCATCAATTCACTTGGTTTGCATCCCTCATCCAGTTCATGTATCCAACGCCATTGCCAGGAGACTACATCATTCTGAAGCATATGACAATCTGCAACGCAACTGTCTTTAACTTCCTCCAACTGAAACAAGTTTGGGAAGAGATCTTTTAAAGGGGCCCTGTGATGTCTGTCGTTAAGAACATGCAAAAACCAACTAAACCAGTAGTTAGGATAAGTCGGATATCAAACCAGAGGAGGATTGTGGAAAGTGTCACGATGCTAAGTATTGATTAACTATTGCTAAAAAGTAAAAATCAATTGATGGTTTGATTAACTAGCAAATTACGAAAATACGAAGTTGTAAACAATGGGAGAGAACAATGGTTCATTCGGATTTCAGATTCAAAGTAAATTCGGTTTGTGTTGAATTGTTTACAATTACGTAGACATAACTTTATAATCTGATTTAACTGATTGTGATAAAAGAGGACTAAGTACTCTGATTGATTAACAACGAGAGGTTATCACACGATTATCAATTGAAAATTACCAAACCCAATCCCTATCTAATATATCCCAATTACTAGAATTCTCGGGAATTGAAAGAATCAAAACTAGGTTTTAAGCAAAATCAATCGTTTACAAATCAACCAAATCAAATCAATCGGTAACAAGCATCGAATGCTTAGATTACCGGATTTAACAATGTTTTAACACATAACCTAGTTCACTTACAAGAATCCTCCATCCGAAGGAAACCACTAGAGAATTAGCCGCTTATCTCGGTCATGTGATCTTCAAAAGCTTGATACCCGGTTGAAACCATCTTGGATCTTGTGGATGTGTGATAAGAATGATGATAAAAATTGTGGAAAATAATATCCCAACAATTCGTCCCTTCTGTGCGTCCACCCTCAAGTCAGCCGCCCAAAATATATGTATATATGTGATGTATGATGGTGGGATTGTTGTTGTAATGATGATGTCTTTTGATCTTGATGGCTGCCTCTCAATGTTAATTCTCGTGAATCTCTCCTGTCGTCAAAGTTGGAATAATAATGTGATTGACTTTGTGTCCCCAAAACCTTGTATATCCTCAGCCTCTTGTATGCGTGTATATATATATTAATTGTGATGGATGATCAAGATTCAGTTAATTGCCCAAAACGTTTCGTAAAAGAAATAACTGCCTATCTCGTCCCCCCTATATGTTCATGTGGACTTTTTTAATGATGATGATGTGTGTTGAGGTTGTCACATACTGCCGTCAATCCCATTAGGTTTTTTTTCTTTTTAATTCCTCTAACAACATTCACGTGCGGATGCCAAGTTATGTGTGTCGTAACCTAAGTTTGAGACCGTAGGTTACGTTATATTGTTTCTGTTTTTTTGTTCTCACATAAACCGTAGGCTATCCTTGTGACTCCGTAACCTACGAAACATTTGTTGAGTCCATGTTTGGCTGAAAATCATTTTCCATTAATTACCCACAAGCCCTTCAACTTCATTCCTTTGTATTTATTGAGCTTCCGAGCTATCTTTTCAACTCGAACATCTACTGAATGATGTAATATACCGTGAGTTCCATCCTCGGTCGTTCCTCGTCATCTCCAAGCGTCCTAACTTCACCAAATTATGTCGATTAACCTGTAAATCAACAAACGCTCATAGTTACTACATTCAAAAGACATAATCTCATAAAACGCATTAACTCACACAAATTAATACACTTAAGGCTCATGTTTCACACTCCCCATCACCCGGCCAATCCACGTGTCGATCCAAAAACGAATCGATTTACCATTTCCTAATACACCTTTTATCCATGAAGACAAGGGAACCCTCAACACTTTACATTCCAATTCAAGCTTTTGCGGCCCAAGTTCCGGATATAGTCTACTTATAAGGGACAAAATTCCAACATTTTTGAGTAAAATGGATTGAGGATATGACACGAAACCAGATATGATTACACTCTATTTTCGTCTTCCACCGCCACTTATGGGGTGTTTGTTTTTTATGAAAAGCACTTCCAAACCTCTTATGTCTGCCCAACGCAGACCACGCGCAGACGTTTGAGTCTGCAGCGTGTTTTTTTTTGGAGTTATTTCATTAAAAAACCACTTCTAGACCTCTTTTCCGCGCAGATCTGGCCTCACATCTTCAAGCCTCTTCTAAACCCCTGTTTTTTAAAACATCTCAAAACCCAAAACCCTAGACCTCTGCTCTTCTCCACAGCGACACCTCCATATTCTCCAGCTAGCCGACACCTCAACCGTCGCTTATCTTCCTCCGGCGACCCCCCTTCCGTCGCTTATCTTCCTCCGGCGACCCCCCTACGTCTCTTCGCTGCCTCCGCATTCCTGAAGAGAAGTATTTGTAGGTAATCCTTTGTTCAGTTGCAGTTGTTGGCGATCGTGTTTGTTCAGTTGCAACTGTTGGTTCTTTTGCTCAATTTATTGTTGCTGAAGAGAAGGATAGAGCCAATCTCAAGTCTGGTCAGGTTAAATATAATCGGATCATCTACATAATATAATTATTCTGAAAATGTATGTTATTGTACTGTTACAATTTGCATTTTCAATTAGTATACCTGTTATCAACATAATTTCAGTAATAGGCAGAAGATAGCAAAATAATAAATTAAAGTATACTTCATTGTATTTCTTTGAAAACATAACTGTGTAACCAACGGATCCCAAAGAATCCAAAACAAAAATTGAGTTTTAAGTTTTAGACCGAATCCAAAAAATAAAAAAAGGAATAATATTTTGTTTTCAAATAAATAACCTACAAATGAGTTTTAGCAGCTTTTAGTTTCTGAATGATTTTATAAGTTGCTACTACTAAATTCCAACTCATATGTTAAACTACAGGTGTTGTTAGTTTTTGGTGCAGCTGGAGGTGTCGGTATTTCAGCTGTTCAAATTGGGATGATTTGTGGTGCCACAGTCATTGCTGTGGCTAGGTGTGTGCTTCTTCTATGTGAATTTATTGTACAGCCCCTAATTTTGAAAGCGCCAAAGTGTTTTTGAAAACAAGAAAGCTGAAAGGGGTTGGTGTTTTATATGATCCTGTTGGAGGCAAGCTTACGAAAGAAGGCATGAAGTTATTGAATCCGGCAGCACACATTTTGGTTATAGGGTTCGCGAGTGGTGAGGTCCCTATTATTCCTACTAATATTGCTCTTGTTAAGGTAAACCAATTGCTTGACTCTTGTTTGTAGATCACGTATATGGGCTGATTGGATGTTTAAAAACTCTTTTAAGTTAAATAAAATCAGTTTATTTCATCAGCTTGCAGAAGTCAAAAAAACAAACAGTCTTCTTCTTGCAGACTGCAGAGGTTTGGTCCACCTCTTCAGCTGGAGATGTCTGCAGATGTGGTCCGCAGACTGCAGACGTTTTACTTCTGAAAAAACAAACAACACCTTAGAGAGCAAAGCCGGATTTGTGTTTTTAAGGCATCCAAGTCCCAGTCCCAGCCCACCGTGCTCAATAGGGGCAGTCACACATTTCCAGGCAACCCAATTGATTTTCTTGTTATCAACACTTCCTCCCCGAAAAAAGCTTCTTCTTATAGACTCCAATTTTTTAATAACTTTCTTTGGTGCTTTATACAATGAGAAGTAGTGTGTGGGAAGGCTATCTGTCACGGCCCCCGGCCCGGTTTGACCCAGTCCAGGAGCTGCGGGACAGAAATCCGTGGTATTGTTTAGTGTGACAGCTGAAGTTTTAACAGGATCGTTTAAAAACTCGAAATGCCCGATTTATTTTATTTCACAATCCGGGATAAAACCCATAATTTACAATAAGGGAATTTCACCGAGAAACCCCTGATTTACAAAACATGTTTATTTATTTTATTAAGCCACTACTTTAAGCTTGTTAGTGCTCCACAACACTTTTTCCTTGATTCACAGCAGATCACCTGAAACATGTTTTAAAAAGGTTTTATCAGCAAGAAATACTGGCAAGTCATTCAAGTTGCACAAAACGACACATTGTTATAATCCACAGTATTAAGGGAGATTACAATGCTTCTATCAACCAATTACCCCAAATCGGTATTTGTCACTCAACTGTATCTGTGACTATGGTCAGATCACCCATTAGCTAACTCGTCGTCCAATGGTGACGGGAAACAAGTTATGTATACAAAACCCCACATACCGGCAGTAATTGAAGATTACATAAACTTAATCCCTATAGTTATAACTTTGAAAACAAACATGATTTGGAAAGCAAGTTTGGTAAAAAGAGAATGACTCACATTGCAAGTTTATACGGGCAGAGTTTTGCCTACTGACAAGCCGAATAACCTAGTTTAAACAACAATGCACACGAACTAGGTTAGTAACTAATACAACATTTACGATAACTCACGAGATACAACCCTCACAACGAATGACAAAGTGCCATACTAAACATCCATCAAATTTACGACGAATGACAAAGTATAACCCTAATGCGGGCAGCACTTAAACATCCATTGGATAGTTTCAGTCGATCGGATATTTAATCGTAGCAGCGATCGAGTTAATACCCGGTATCATGGCAGCACCTCACTATATGAAAATTATAGTTTTGAGCAGTATAACTTCGTTTTTGAAAGTTTTCGTCGACACAGAATGAAAGTCCCATGCACAGGCTATTTATAGCCTGAATTTGGATTTTACGCGGCCCGCGTAAACCCATACATAAGTTTTACGTGGCCCGCGAGGCCGCCTAGTCTAGGCATAGGTCTGGTTGGTCATTAGTAGGGTCACCAGGTAGTCAACACGTGGTCCCGGAACACTTATCCGGTCAAACCTGAGTTGACGCGGCCCACGTGAGTTTCCCTTTATGGCTTACGCGGCCCACCTAGAACCCTAAACGCTTATCTGGTCAATCTCCTAGGTGATGCGGCCCGCGTAAGGCTATGTTCAACCTTTACGCGGCCCGCCTAAAACTTGTTTTTCTTGTTTTCTTGGTTTTTCATGCACAGTAGGGTTTTTAGGGTCCGGGTTTTCATTTATGGATTAGTTAGGGACACCTTTGAAGGTCCATACATCCTCCCCACCTTATTTAGAATCTCGTCCTCAAGATTTACTGAAATAAGTGTGGATATTTTCGCTTCATCTCTGATTCCAGCTCCCAGGTGTATTCGGGTCCTCTTTTCGAATCCCACTTGATTTTGACCAGCACCAGTCGTTTGTGCTTGAGAAATTTGATCTTTCTATCTTCTATTTGAAGTGGTTTTTCAACGAACTTCAACTTTTCATTCACTTTCACATCTTGAAGAGGGACTACCAGTGATTCGTCAGATAAACATTTCTTGAGATTGGATACATGAAACACATCATGTACTCCAGCTAACTCTTCGGGTAGTTGTAAACGATAAGCAACTGGTCCTATACGTTGAATGACTGGGAATGGTCCTATGTATCTTGGACTCAGCTTTCCCTTCTTACCGAATCGAACTACTCCTTTCCAAGGAGAAACTTTTAAAAGTACCTTGTCTCCAATTTGAAATTCGAGTGGCTTTCGTCGATTATCTGCATAACTCTTCTGGCGATCTCGAGCTGTCTTTAGTCTTTCTTTAATTCGAGTTATCTTGTCAGTGGTTTCCTGCACAATCTCCGGACCTGATAATTGACTTTCTCCTATTTTTGCCCAACAAACCGGAGTTCTACACTTGCGTCCATACAGTGCTTCGAACGGGGCAGCTTCGATGCTTGAATGGTAACTATTGTTATAGGAGAATTCAATTAAGGGTAGATGATCATCTAATTTCCACCAAAATCTATTACACATGCCTGAGCATGTCTTCCAGGGTTTGAATCGTTCTTTCACTTTGTCCGTCTGTCTGGGGATGATAAGTTGTACTTAAATTTAATCGTGTACCCATGGCTTCTTGGAAACTTGTCCAGAAATGTGAAGTGAAAGGACTATCTCTATCCGATACAATGGAGAGTGGAACTCCATGTAGGGATACTACTTCGTCTACGTATAATTTGGCTAACCTTTCCATGCTAAAAGTTTCTTTCATGGGTAGAAAATGAGCTGACTTGGTTAATCGATCCACAATTACCCAAATCGCATCATTACCTTTTCGGGTTTTGGGCAACTTAATAACAAAATCCATGGTTATCAGTTCCCATTTCCAAACATGCATTTCTAATTGTTGAAGTAACCCTGAAGGTTTCTGATGTTCCGCCTTAACTTGTGAACAAGTAAGACACTTAGATACATATCTAGCTATGCCCTTTTTCATTCCTATCCACCAGAAATTATTTCTTAAATCTTGGTACATCTTATTATTTCCTGGGTGCATGGTATACCTAGATTTATGGGCTTCCTCTAAAATCTTATTTCTTAGATCTCTCTGCTTAGGTACCCAAATTCTTTTCTTATGGAACTCCAAATTCCATCAGTTCCTTGCTCCAATTCCTTTATTCTTCCTTTCATTCCTTCAGCATCATCCTTGATTGCTGTTGCTTGTACATTTTTCAATTGTTCCATTAAATCTAACCGTAGATTTAATCTAAGTGCATGAATTTGCTTTTGCTTTTCATGATACTAATGACTTAAGGCATCTGCAACTACATTTGCTTTTCCTTCGTGATACTGAATATCACAGTCGTAATCGCTTAAAATTTCCATCCATCTTCTTTGCCTCATGTTTAGTTCTTTTTGCCCAAATATATATCTTAAGCTTTTATGATCTGTATAAACGGTAAACTTACTTCCATACAGATAATGTCTCCAAATTTTTAGGGCAAAAATTACCGCTCCCAATTCTAAGTCGTGAGTTGTATAGTTTTCCTCGTGCTTCTTCAATTGCCTTGAGGCATACACAATTACCTTTTTGCGTTGCATTAACACACCTCCTAATCCTAACTTAGAAGCATCGCAGTAGACTTCAAAATCTCCTGTTCCTTCTGGCAATGCTAAGATTGGGGCATTTGTCAACTTTTGCTTTAAAATCCTAAAAGCATCCTCCTGTCTGGGTCCCCATTCAAATTTTACGGCTTTACAGGTTAGCTTGGTTAATGGAACTGCTATCTTAGAAAAATCCTTAATGAATCGCCTATAGTATCCGGCTAACCCTAGAAAACTTCTAACTTCCTTGGCCGATTGCGGGGCTTTCCATTTGGTGATTGCTTCGATTTTTGAAGGGTCTACGTGAATACCTTTGTGATTCACCATATGACCTAAAAATTGCACCTCCTGCAGCCAAAATTCACACTTCGAGAATTTGGCGTAAAACTTTTCCCTTCTTAACAAAGTTAAGAGTGCATGCAGGTGCTCATAATGTTCTTCTTGACTTTTGGAGTAAATAAGTATATCGTCGATGAAAACGATTACAAATTTATCCAAATATGATTTACAGATTCTATTCATCATGTCCATGAATGCTGCTGGAGCATTTGTTAGTCCGAAGGGCATGACTGTAAACTCGTAATGTCCATACCTAGTTCTGAAAGCAGTCTTAGGTATGTCTTCTCCTTGTACCTTTAAATGATGGTATCCGGAGCATAAATCTATTTTAGAAAAATACCTAGCTCCTTGCAATTGATCAAAAAGATCATCAATCCTAGGTAATGGGTATCGATTCTTAATTGTGACCTTATTTAATTCCCTATAGTCGATACACATTCTCATCGATCCGTCCTTTTTCTTTACAAACAACACTGGAGCTCCCCATGGAGAGGAACTAGGTTGTATAAACCCTTTGCTTAGTAATTCATCTAATTGTTTCTTTAATTCTAGCATTTCAGTAGGTGCCAACCGATAAGGTGCCTTGGCTATTGGTATAGTTCCTGGAATTAGATGAATTCTAAATTCTACTTTTCTATCGGGTGGTAATCCTGGTAGGTCTTCCGGAAAAAACATCCGGGTATTCTGATACTATTGGAATATCCTTAAGTTCCTTACGTTTGGTATTAACAATTACCGAAATCATATATGCTATTCCTTGTTTTCTTGAATAACTGGCCAACTTCATTACCGAAATAAATTTCAGTGGCTTTTGTGGCTTATCACCCGTAATCATTACTAATTCTCCCGTGGGTGTATGGATTTTTATAGAATTTTTATCACAAAGAATTCGAGCATGGTTGGTTACTAACCAATCCATTCCTAACACGACACCGAATCAAGCTAAATCCATAGGTAAAAGGTTTGCAGCAAATTTGTGGCCTAACAGTTCTATCTTTCCTTCTCGTAAAACTTTATCTATTTTAAGAGTGTTACCATCTGTTGTTTCGACTGTAAAAATCTGCCTAAGGTTGGTTAAAGGTAGCTTAAGAGCTTGGCATAATGAAGTATTGATAAAACTTTGGTTTGCACCAGAATCAAATAATACTTTCGTATAGACGTTGTGAACTAAGAACGTACCAGCTATGACATCAGGAATCAGTTCGGCTTCCTGCGTAGTCAATTGAAAGGCTCTTGCGTTTTTCTTAGTAGTTCCTTCTACAGGTTTAGCCTTATTGTCTACTGGTTTGACCAATTTAGGGCATTCTGGTTTGAAATGCCCAGCTTCTCCATAGTTGAAACAGACTTTTGTTTTCTTTTGGCAATTTTCTTCATGATGTCCTACAGCTTTGCAAAAGTTGCAGGTTTCGTTACACCTTCCAAAATGCTTCTTCATACAGTTTTTGGAAAGTGGCGGAATGGAAGATTGTCCAGTTCCTCTTTTCTTAAAATAACTATTATTACCCACACGAAATCCTTGGGTAATCTTCTGAGCCAAATCTTTCTTCCTATTTCCCCCCCGCGTGCGTACCAGCCCATCAGTTAGAGTGTTAGCTAACTCTACTGCATCATCAATCGAGCGGGGTCTCACAGCTTTAACAATATCACGGATCTCGCTAATCAAACACCAAATGTAGCGAGAGATGAGTACCGGTTCTGGCGAAGCCTGGGTAGGTACAATTCGAGCATACTCGAAGAATTTCGCAGTATACCCTCGACAGTCAACATCCACCATCCGATGGCTTATAAACTTATTCGTCATATGCTCTTTTTCGTATTCAGGGCAGAATTTTCTTTCCACCAACCGCTTAAATTCCTCCCAACTCATGGCATAGGCCATGTCACTTCCCTTAGCTTGCAATACCGTATTCCACCATTCCAATACTTCTTCCTTGAAAAGGTGAGAAACGTACATAACTTTATCCTCCTCAGCACATTTACTTATTTTGATTACTGCCTCAGTTTTCTCTAACCACCGTAGTGCCGCAGTCGCCCCTTCATTGCCTGCGAACTCAACAGGTTTACAAGCAAGAAACTCTTTATAAGTGCAACCAGGTGTTGCAGCTTTCATTCTTTTGTATACCGGAGCTTGAATTCCATTATTATTGTTGCCGCCTCCATTAATACTATTACTAGAATTATCGTCGTGCGTGCGTTTACTGGGGTGAGCTTGTGATGGCTCAATAGGACTTTTAACCGCAGCGACGATTGCTGGAATAACATTAACTATTCCTTGAGTGACGATGTTTTCTATATCTTGCCGGTTTAGGAAGTGATCCTCGTTATGGTTTTCCGATTGATTAACTTCATTAACTGGTTCATTAACAGCGTGTTCCATCTGAATGTGTATCAATCACAAACTATTATTTAGTACAAACATTTTGGTACATTGTACAACCAACCTTTATTTAAAATAACAAACACAACAACCTTATATATCTATTACAACTTATACTGAAATACTGTTTATCTAATTTGACTATGACGACTATGCTCCACATTTATTTTATTACCTCGTATTTATTTATATACCTTCCCTGGTTGGTCTAGGTTTGGTAGTTTATCTTAATTAAGGATCAAGATTCACTGCTGTAGTGGCTAACATATATAGATCTGACCATTTTTCATCTAATTCATCTTCCCACGGCGGGTTTTTGTCTATTCCTTGAGTCTCCTTATTAACTATCACTTCTTTTGAATTGGATGTCCCTATTTTCTCATGGCTTTTTCTAATAATCCAATTTCTTTTCTTGGTAGTAAGTGGGTTCTCATACTGTGCTTTACGAATAAATATTCCTTCCTTAGTATTTACTGAATATCTTGAGGAATTTGATTGAGATGAGGTTCCCTTATCCTTTTGGGCACTATCTAGTTGACGATAAATGTCCGAAAACTTTTGTTTATCCATACTGTAAATTAACAAGTAGTTAAATAACACAAAAAGACCAAAAGAGAAGCACATAATCACACAAACATGTACAGCCAAAACTGTCGACCTTGCGACTATCCGATTTTATATATTTTATATTATATTATGCATCCGTACACACTGATTATCTTACAACTTTTTATTTTTAAGCTATTTTACAAGATTTATATTTTTACTATTATTATACATTATGACCACACCACCCCATGCTATCCCTGTTAGCTGGCAATTTAGTAACGACGTTCCCTCTCGTCATACTTCCAGGAGATCTGCTCTCCCACCTCCCGGATCCTATTTCCTGCATCCACCAGCTCCTCGCCATATCGGCAGAGTTCAGCTAAGTTTTCATTGCTCATTGGTGGGTTTGGTACAGGTTCCGGGTCAAATTGAGGGAAGAAAGTATTAGGGCTATTCATAAGGTTCTGAAATTGCCAGTCGGTAGTCCACCACTCCTCCAGTGCTCCTGGTAGAGGTCTAGGGTGAACAATAGGGTCTGGAATGGCAGGTTCTAGGTTAACAGGAAGTAGGGCTTCAGCTGGGTAGCTAAAGAGAGTTTCATCGGCAGGTCCGATGATGTCGCCAAGTGCCAATTTACGGTCCAACTCTTCTTCCCAAGATAGCATTTCCTGGTTTTGCCTAGAACTTTCCCCAGTCTCTATGCCTTTTCCCTTATCTTTTGGGTCTTCCTTTTTCATAGTTTTCTGTGTTGCTGGCTTTTTCCTGGGTCCATGCCTCCAACCTACCCACCTATGCCTCTTTTTCACTACTTTTGGTTTTTCCTGTGGTTGGGCTTTGAATACCATAGGCTCCTCCATCTCCGCCTGGTAACCAGTAGTAATACCAGTGGTATCCATATCTGTGCTATGGATAGAGAAATTTTGAAGGGCTTCTGATATTTCATTCATGCTGTTAGCACACATGAAGACGCACACAAACCTAAGTTAAAATTTTGTAAACTAAAATTTCACAAAATCACAGAATGGCAATTAGATAAATTAAGTATTTCTAAATACTTAATTTGCTTAAACCAGTGGCTCTGATACCACCTTTTTCTGTCACGGCCCCCGGCCCGGTTTGACCCGGTCCAGGAGCTGCGGGACAGAAATCTATGGTATTGTTTAGTGTGACAGCGGAAGTTTTAACAGGATCGTTTAAAAACTCGAAATGCCCGATTTATTTTATTTCACAATTTGGGATAAAACCCATAATTTACAATAAGGGAATTTCACCGAGAAACCCCTGATTTACAAAACATGTTTATTTATTTTATTAAGCCACTACTTTAAGCTTGTTAGTGCTCCACAGCACTTTTTCCTTTATTCACAGCAGATCACCTGAAACATGTTTTAAAAAGGTTTTATCAGCAAGAAATACTGGCAAGTCATTCAAGTTGCACAAAACGACACATTGTTATAATCCACAGTATTAAGGGAGATTACAATGCTTCTATCAACCAATTACCCCAAATCGGTATTTGTCACTCGACTGTATCTGTGACTATGGTCAGATCACCCATTGGCTAACTCGTCGTCCAATGGTGACGGGAAAAAAGTTATGTATACAAAACCCCACATACTGGCAGTAATTGAAGATTACATAAACTTAATCCCTGTAGTTATAACTTTGAAAACAAACATGATTTGGAAAGCAAGTTTGCTAAAAAGAGAATGACTCACATTGCAAGTTTATACGGGCAGAGTTTTGCCTACTGACAAGCCGAATAACCTAGTTTAAACAACAATGCACACGAACTAGGTTAGTAACTAATACAGCATTTACGATAACTCATGAGATACAACCCTCACAACGAATGACTAAGTGCCATACTAAACATCCATCGAATTTACGACGAATGACAAAGTATAACCCTAATGCGGGCAGCACTTAAACATCCATTGGATAGTTTCAATCGATTGGATATTTAATCGTAGCAATGATCGAGTTAATACCCGGTATCGTGGCAGCACCTCACTATATGAAAATTATAGTTTTGAGCAGTATAACTTCTTTTTTGAAAGTTTTCGTCGACACATAATGAAAGTCCCATGCACAGGCTATTTATAGCCTGAATTTGGATTTTACACAGCCCGCGTAAACCCATACATAAGTTTTACGCGGCCCGCGAGGCCGCCTAGTCTAGGCGTAGGTCTGGTTGGTCATTAGTAGGGTCACCAGGTAGTCAACACGTGGTCCCGGAACACTTATCTGATCAAACCTGAGTTGATGCGGCCCGCGTGAGTTTCCCTTTATGGCTTACGCGGCCCGCCTGGAACCCTAAACGCTTATCTGGTCAATCTCCTAGTTGACGCAACCCACGTAAGGCTATGTTCAACCTTTACGCGACCCGCCTAAAACTTGTTTTTCTTGTTTTCTTGGTTTTTCATGCACAGTAGGGTTTTTAGGGTCCGGGTTTTCGTTTATGGGTTAGTTAGGGACACTTTTGAAGGTCCTTACACTATCCAAAATTTTAATGCTGTTGAAGATATGATCGTTTCCGGCTTTCCCTAGATACCAAATTGTAGTATAGGATTATACTTTGACCTATTTTCATGTACACCTTGCTTCCATTTGGTTTTGAATTGCACCCTTTCTTTTACTGTGGAACCAGCCGCAGTTGCCATTTTGCACCAACTCTCAATCCAAACTCATTCAGAAAAGGGGCAATTGATGAACAAATGATCAGCCAACTAGATCAAACGATCCATATGCATAACAAGCAGTAGTCGGAACGTAAACATTCTTTTGGCGGTTCTACGAATGTCTTTAGGATGTAGGACATGGCTTGCTATTTACGCATTTGGATTTGTGACCCAACGACCATTACACATCAAGCCCCTAATTGAATTGTTCACTTGATGATATTTTAGCATGTCGTGAAAGCACAACGTATTTCCGTCCCCCTCCTTTGACCATTTCACTTTGCCCTTTTTACATGAGGTCTTCCCTTTTCTTTGATTCAATAACCAAAACACCTTTTCTTTCATCAAGTATTCGTAATTCGCCGATATGATGAACTTCTTTGAATTTGATAAGAGCTTTTTTCTCTAATATCAACCTTCTATCATGTTTCTCTAACAATCATCAATACAAATTTCAATTCTAATACCAATCATTTAAACATTGTCAAGAAAATATGAACAAACATTGCACCTTTCTTATATTTTAAAGAAAAATTAAGATTGAAAAAATGTGTACTGCATTTGCCATGTCAGCGGAAGCTGATATCATCATCATATTCTTCGTCTCTGTTCTTTGTGTAAATTTTGTGAAAGAACATAATATCTGATAAATTTCGAGTAGTAGATAATCAATGTAATGGTTTATTGAAAATCTTTGGTGGTGAACAAATGTTGCAGAGTATCACATACATATAGGTTGGAGGCACCGGTTTATCAATTGACATACCCTTTTGCAAATCGCTCAATCAAATCTAGTTCCTAATCCTAACCTAACCACAAATAATAATAAAGTTTGGTTTATAAAATCTAATATTCCATTATGTGTTCTAGCTATGTATAATATATTGATAACAACGAAAACCAAACCAAATAATATTGTTAAACGTAAAGTATAGGCTAATAGAGAAGATAAAAAAAATTGTTCAATTTTCATGTGGTGAAGAAACACTGGTTCTAATCCACGCGGGGTTAGAACCAAATAGGTGGTTTCGACAAGGGGTTAATCCTTAACTTTTCTAATCGATGAGTGATGATGTCTTGGGATCAATCTGCAAAATAGGAAACACCGTGAAGCTCGTTACGAGGAGGAGATGCGGGGGTTCTTCTAATCATCCTCAAGCGTGAGAATAAATATTCGTTTAAGGAGAGTAAACCAGTGTGTGTTAATTGTGAGAGAGCAATAGAGCCAATCCTTAAACCTTTGGAGGAGTTTGGTATTTATAGTCGGAGGAAGGAGGGAAGGATTGTGAGCTGATGGCCCAAGCACATCTGTCGTTATCGAAGATGTTGGTGCATTTATGTCTATCGCCTCCGTCAATAGGAGTCGTAGCTGAAAAGGATTGAATCTAGCCTTATATTGTAATATTAGATAGAAAAGGGCAAGGTGGCATTATTGTAAATAAGGGGAACTCTCCTTATATGCTTTGCCTATAAATAGGACCTTTAGGGTTAGAGTTAAAAACTTTTGCACATTTGGAGTTTGGAGAGCTTTGATCCTAGAGAGTGGCATTATTGTAAATAAGGGGAACTCTCCTTATATGCTTTGCCTATAAATAGGACCTTTAGGGTTAGAGTTAAAAATTTTTGCTCATTTGGATCTTTGGAGAGCTTGGTGCTTAGAGAGAGAAAGTAGCAAGGTGATTCACGGTTCTTGTATCTTTTCAGATCTTTCAATCGAATCACAGATTATATTACGTCGTGTGTGTTCGGTCACGTTCGTGTACGGATTCCGCACGTCACACGTGTTGGTACGCAATCGTTACGGAGTCGAAAACCGATCCTACAGAAGAATATCTACTTGGTCCCCTCTGGCAAGACAGGTAGTGTCTGCAAAGGTGGCGGTGACATGGCGCGACGTGATTGGCTCCACATCGTCGCCCAAGTGTACCTTTCCCAGGCCTACCATCACCTGTTAGTGGAGATCGTGTGACAGAACCTAATGACGACTGATTGGTGCCACATATTCATCCTTTCATACTTGTTGTCCGCTACACGATTCCTCCATCGTGGGAGGTGTAATTGCAGAGTTTGTTGCAACTTGATTTGTTCCATGTTGTAGTCAACTGTACTGCCTGTCATTAATGTGAGTTGTCTTCCTGCACATGTCTAGGTGTTCCTATGCAGGATAAACTCTAACATCGGCTGAGTGGTTAAATTTTTTATAAAACAAATAAACACTCTATTTTTTGGATTTTGAATTTTCTAATTTTTAAAATTTTTAAATATAAGAATATAAACAAAAACGCAAATAAATAAAGAAAATAATATACAATTACAATAGCAATGGGATCAAATTACAGTGTTTCGGGCCAGACTACATTTATCAACACTGATTTACTTTGGATGGTCCGAGTAATTGCCAGTATGTTTGTCCACTTAAACTTATTTCCTTAGGCCTTTTCCATATGATGGTCTGTAATTGATTTATCATGTTTTGGTATATTAAATATGAACACCCAAACAAATTACAATCAAATCCTGGAACTATGATCAATACACTCTATCATGCAAGTAGTTTCCCTACTACATATTTCCACAAGTCTGTTATAGGATTCTGAAACCTTAACTGGGACTTGATTGAGAAGAGAACAAAATAGATCATAAGTAGAGATAATGATAAGGATATACTATACAGATCAAATGAATTTTTCAATTTGATATAGGTTTGGGGTTTCTGTTGGGCACTAGAGGGCCTCTTTTAGGTGTATTTTGATCTATAGCACCACAACGTACAACTAGGTCAGCATGAATCTGGATGCAGCAGAAGCTAACGTTGCCTAGCACCTCCAGGTCTTTGCTCATGCAAAACAGAGGAGATACACGAGTTTGTCAGAAAAGATTTCAAAACTAGACCAAAATTGTATGTATCGGGACATCACACAAGCATTCAAATAGAAATGTATTAATTCGAAGTGGCGTTCTTTCCTTGTAACATCCGTCAAAATGGATCACTACTAGAAAAATTAAAATTTTTGACACCATTTTCCGTAGGAAATGCGTCACAACTTGCGATTTTCTACGAATTTGTGACGAAATGCGTATGTAGGAAAACCACTCGTAGGAAACTGGTTTCTTACGCATTTTCTACGCATTTTCCTACCCATTTCTGACAGAAAAGGGCTGTCACAAATTGCTACACATTTTCTACGCATTTTCCTACACCTTTTCTTCAGTTAAATGGGTAGGAAAAATGCGTAGAAAATGTGTAGCAATTTGTGACAGCCCTTTTCTGTCAGAAATGGGTAGGAAAATGCGTAGAAAATGCGTAAGAAACCAGTTTCCTACGAGTGGTTTTCCTACATACGCATTTCGTCACAAATTCGTAGAAAATCGCAAGTTGTGACGCATTTCCTACGGAAAATGGTGTCAAAAATTTTAATTTTTCTAGTAGTGTTTTATGCCTATAATATTAAAGAATGAATATCAATTTCACGTATTTTGTTATAAATATTAGTAAATTTATGTTATGTGACGTATATTTAACTTCCGAAAACTAATTATTTTATAATTTGGCATGCCCGGGTACTCTCAACTCCCCGGTCGACCGACTAGGGAGCGCCTAGCGACTTTTACAACCATGAGCATACTACATTATATTTTATTCAACCTGTGTAATAGAAGGGTTTATTCAATCCGTACAAATCATATCCTGATGTATAAATCATATCCTTTTAGAAAAACCCATAAAAATTATACTAAAAGTCAATATATCATATCATTACAAAATTTTCTTGTATTTTTATTATCAAATGGTTTAATATAACATTACAAAATTTTCTTGTATTTTTACTATCAAATGGTTTGATATTCCCTGCTACTGAAGTCCACCACCAACAACTTATCCACAAACTCCCAAGTTTGGGACACATGAGTGCAGAAGGAAAGGTGGTTTGCGTTACAGGAGCTTCTGGGTACATAGCTTCATGGCTCGTTATGCTCTTGCTTGACCATGGTTACAACGTTCATGCTACTGTCCAGTCCCTTGGTCACTCTCTCCCTCTTTGTTTAGTTGCCACCGCCGTCCGCCGCCACCGCCGTATGAATCGACTTGTTACTTGAAGCCGCCACCGCCGTCCTCCGTCCACCGCCCGCAGTTCTCCGATGTGGCTCCGGCAGGCTCCACCGCAGCCGTCGTCACCCGAACCACCACCATCGACACCATAACATCGTCATCATCATAATTATCTTCAACTGCAGAACATCCCCATCATCCTCATCTCCGACGAAAAGAAAAACGGCCGGTGCCGGTAAGAACGAGAGAGTTTGGGGTTGTGTGGCGGTAGTTCGGTATTTTTTGTATAAATGGATTTTGAATTTTAAGTTCTGTGATTTCTTCTCCCTTGCTCCCCTTTCCATGGATAAAATTGATTTTGAATTTTAACTTCACAGTGATGTTTGTATACATGGGTATAAGATTGTGTGTTTCTAGAGGTGTGTTTTCATCCATTGGATGAAGTGGCTAAGAGCATAGAATACCGTAAGATCATGATCCGTGTGATGGGAAAGTAAGGTTTTGATTGGATCACTTTGTTTTTTATTTTTAAAAGTATTTACTTATTTGATTATTTGCTAATTGATTTTCATAAATTTTGAATGTTTATATTTATTTACCACATGCCTCAATTCTGTTTATTTTTTTTTTATAAAATATACTAGGTTAGAACCCCGTGTAATACACGGGTTGAATAAATAATCTATCTTTAAAAATCTCGTTTAAAAATCTATTTATTTTTTTATTTTCATCTTTTTATTATATCTCATAATTAACATAAAATCTATTTATTTTTTTATTTTCATATTTTTATTAAATTTCTTATTTAACATAAAATCTACTAGTTACACCAGTATTTTTTTTAATAGATTTTTTAGATAAAATCTACTAGCTATATAGTTTTATGTAAATTAAATTTTTACTCGTTTTAATGTAATGACGTACCAATGTTACGTGCGATGATGTCGAATTAGTATTTGGTATGGAATAAGATTTCAATGATATCGAATTCGATTTCAATGATATCGAATTCTATTTCAATTATTATGCAAATTTACGTTTCTGATTTTTTTAATTCAACGATTTTTAGTCTATGGTATCGATTTTTAGTATATGCAATGGTTGGGTATGTTGCTACATCGAATTATATATATTATTATTTTTGTATGTGGTATCTCTTTTTTCAATTCAACCATTACGTTTGATTATCGGTATTTTTTTTAATTTATCTGAATGACGGAATTTTGTATGTGCAGTGCGGTGTATGATGGATTTTAATTTTTTATGTTAAAAGTAGATGTGAAATAATAATATATATAATTCGATGTCCCGGCTGAGTTGAAGAAGCTTGATATTGACCAGGTTAACAATACATATGTATAACACGGGTATACACAGACTGACCCGCGTTAAATCTGACATGAACCGAACTGTGACCCGAGCCGATACAAAACCGGAACCATCATGAAGTGTAATTTAAACAAATAATTTTCCATCACAAATGTGTAGCAAGTTGCTACACATTTCCTACATAATAAATTTTCCATCACAAATGCGTAGCTAGTTGCTACACATTTCCTACACAATAAATTTTACATCACAAATGCGTAACAAGTTGCTATACATTTCCTACACAATATGGTAATAAATTTTCCATCACAAATGCGTAGCAAGTTGCTACACATTTCCTACACAATAAATTTTCCATCACAAATGCGTAACAAGTTGCTACACATTTTCTACGCAATAATTAATAATAATGCTGATTAAACATTAAAATATAATCTAAGTATAATAATAAATAATTCGCCATAAATGCGTAGCAAGTTGCTACGCATTTCTGACGCAACAATTAATATTTAAATGAATTTAACATATAAATCTAATTCCAACAAATAAATAATGGTTCCGTCGGAAATGCGTAGCAAGTTGCTACGCATTTCTGACACAATACTTAGAATTAGTATATTTGTCACTATTGTGTCACAAATTACCCAAAAAAAATCAAGGTCTTCTTTCCGTAGGAAATGCGTAGTAAATGTGTCAGAATTTGTGACGCATTTTTTTGCGTAGGAAATTTTCTTAGCAAAATGACCACTTTTCTAGTAGTGGATTCCCGAAATCTGACCCTTTGAAATTCGAATCCTAACCTTTTTGAACCACGGAAATTTTCGCAAATAAATGAACAACCGTTCGCTAAAGTTAATTCAATTATTGATTTAGTTATTATTACTTTTTTTTATTTTTATTATTTAATTAATATTGTGATTTAAAATTTATCATTTTCTTAACTTAATAGTTAAATTAGATTGATACAAATATAAATAGGTTATAACAAATCTATACTATAATTGTAATCTCATCTCATAACAGAATATATTTTAATCTCATAACAGTTGTAAAGTTTAAAATAGATTTTTATGTTCATATTTCTTTTGATAAACTATGACCAGTAACTTTCCATAGAAACTAATAAATATGGAGGGCCACTTTAACGATATATAGTGCTAAAATTTCTAAAAGTATTTAATCGTCTCTTACTTTCCTTGTATTTTCGTTTTATCTTGGGACATATATAGAGACATACACTACTGACCAATCAATGGCCACTATTTTTTTTTAAAATAAAAACCTTCATACAGTTTAAAGAATTGCCGCCAAACAGAACCTTGACAACCTTTGTTTCCTTTCTTCGCACCTTCTGATTTATCGGGATTTCAATCCCGATCCGTGTTTCCATTCTTTTGTTATGAATGAATCTAGACTCATTGTATCACACATACATCTAATCACCAATTCTTTTCCATAAATTATGAGACCCGAGCATACTATAAAACCGAACCCTTCCTCACTATTTCGACACCTTCACAACCACAAACAACCTCCATTGATAGAGGCCACCATCTGATCTTATTCCAACTCTCCCACACGTGTTCCGTTTCGGATCCGTTAGCCACAACAAACCTTCCATGACAATGCTACCACCTTCATTGCCGCATTGAGTTTCGACTCAAGATTGAACCACCAACTTGAACCATTCAACCCCACTCGACACATAACTCGACATCACGCACCTTTCCAACATCTTTTCGCTCAAACCGCATACTCGTCGGAGAAGTCAGGTCGTCGCGGTAGAGTTACGGGCCTCACCGGACCTGCAAGTGGCCGGACACGTATCCACACCGGAAGCTCACGACAGTATCACGTCGGAACTCGCCTTGTTCGGTATACGTTTCATACATTATCCTTACTTATTTGTTCTGCTTGAGAATTTGTTATCATAACCTCCTTCTAGACATAGATATGGACTGTTTGAATATTTAAATGATTAACGAAAATGTTTTATTTATTTAAACTAAATGCAGCCCACAACTGTATCTCATTATCGGTTTATAAAGAAAAAAAAAACTATATAAATAAACTATCTATTTCAATAAATCAAAACTTGTATCTTGAGATTTTTGTAGCTTTTATTCTTTTTCGCTTTCATACTATTTCATCACTATAATTTTTCTTTTGATTAAATAAAAGAAACCCACAATTAAGTAGTAGTTAATAAATCCTATAAACTTAATAAAAAAATCAATTATGAAATAATATTGAAAGCTAATTTACTCAATAAATCAAAAGTCATATGTTTTAAGTTAGTGATAACTGAATATAATGTACAAACATACAATACAAATGTGGAGGAGCGGGCCATCTAGGATAGCTGATGTAGACAAAATGATGCGGGCCCAAGTGTGGAGGAGCGGGCCATCTTGTATTTGGAGGCCCAAGATCGCGTGACAAAAGGGGCTTCACTAAAATGGCTCTAACTTGGGCTACAGGTGTCCGTTTTGGGCGTGCGACCAGGCGAAACGATCGTGAGAACGAAGCCCATCTTTCTTTGGAGTCAATAAAGCCGGAACAACAGAAGGGCTCATACTTTCACGAACGTGGCCCTTAGAAATCAATTCCTCTACATGCCTTCGCAACTCTTCATGCTCACCAGGGCTCATCCTGTAATGTGGTCTATTGGGTAACTGTGACCCAGGCTCCAAATCAATATGATGTTGGATGTCACGCAAAGGTGGCAATCCATCAGGCAATTCATCAGGGAAAACATCAGAAAATTCTTCAAGCAAAGGAACCATAGCATCAGGGATGTTGACCCCGTCAACCACTTCCTTACTAATCAACACAAAAAACATCATCTCCCACCCCCAATTCATTCTCAAACTGAGAAAGAGTCAACAGGGTACCAGTGGGTTTGGCGGCTACTTCTTTGGGTTTATTAGGCAACAAAGTTATCTTCACATTATCAAACATAAAACTGTAGGTATTAGAACGCTCGTTATGCTCTACGCATCGATCATATTCCCAAGGCTTCCCCAACAATAAATGACAAGCGTCCATAGGTACCACATCACACCACACATCATCCTTATATGTTTTACCAATAGAAAAAGAAACAAGGGTACGCTTACTGACTTTTACCTCACCTCCCTTCTTGAGCCACTAGAGCTTATAAGGTTTACGGTGGTTCTCCGTCTTCAAACCTAGCTTTCTGACAGCCTCCTTAGAAACTAGATTGTCACAACTCCCTGAGTCAAAGGTACAAACCTTTCCCATCACAGTACATGTCGAATGGAAGATGTTATGCTTAAGCCAGTCATCATTACTGGCCTTTGGCGTATAGCATGAGCGCCTAACCACCAGACTCAACCCCACATCTCCAGCCACTTCCTCTTCTTCATATTCAGGATCCTCATCATAAACCGGGCCGTCTTCATAAGTCTCACCAACCTCATCATTATCTCCCCATCCATCAGGCTCGTTAAACAAGTGTCTTTTCCCAACCTTCTTGCACTCTGCCTGGCGATGACCCGTCTCTCCACAATTAAAACATTTCATGTTACTAGTACCGGTCCCTTTAGAACTAGACCCAGAAGCGCCACCACCCGATTTTTCTTGGTTGGGCACAAAACGAGACGCCACATTGCCCGAACCCGAACTACCTCCTGTTAAGGCAGATGAGGCTGAACCACCACTACGTCGGTTTTGCTTTTCAAAAACCAGGGCTCGCTGATGTGCATCAGAAATAGTCAACGGATCAAACAAATTCACAGACTCCATAATCGAAAGCCTTAGACCACCAATGTAACGAGAGACAAGTTGATCTTCAGTCTCTTGAATATCAACTGATAGAACTCTGTTGTATAATCTTCAACCGTTTTGGATCCCTGCTTTAAATTCTGTAACCGTTGGTACATTAAACGCTGGTAATTATGAGGAATAAAGTTGGCCCTCATGCACTTCTTCATCTTCCTCCAGGTTGTGACCTTTGACTTTCCCATCCTTTCACGAGACAGTTTCAGTTGTTGCCACCAAGCAGATGCCCTACCACGTAACCTGGTAGCAATCAAAGGAACCCTCTTGTCTTCGGGTACCTCTTTGAATTCGAACACCTTTTCAACCACAACAAGCCAGTCAATGAAATTTTCTGGATTCAAAGTGTCACCATCAAATTCTGGAATGCTAGTTCGCATTCCCGACTCCCAACGCCGATTACCGTCTCCACGTTCTTCCCTTGGTCCACCTTCCTGTTCGTCATCGGAATCCGAACCGTCACCAAATGGACTACTAATATCAGTACCATACCCATCATTGGGTCATTGCCTCCTACGATTGATCAAGTCAGCTATCCGATCAGTCAACTAATTGACCACTTGATCCAAACGTTGATCCATTCTTGCCATAAGTCGCTGCTCTAATTCCCGTTCATACACTTCATCGAGAGGCCTGTTGTTGTTTCTCCTCGGAGGCATTTTGAGCCAGGGATTTGGCTCTGATACCAACTGATGTAGACTAGGAAATGGGATACGAAATCGGACCTGTTGATTCACATAGAATACCAGGAACAATTCTTCCAAAATTCGTTGATTCTCGTAGAATACCAAAAATTGGGGGTTTCCCACTCAAAACACACACAAGTGAATTGGGAGAAAAAAATGACTTTTCATAAACTTCAAAACTGATTATCTTCCTCCCATTACATTCATATAAATAACAACGTAAATTCAAAACTGGCCTCAAAACACACTTGGGCCAAAAGCTAGAACCAAATAAAAGTCCACGAAAAGCACTAAAAAACATAAAAATATAAAGATAACAAGACCTACTAAGTATGTTAGTAATTTACTACATATTTTTACAAACTTTCTCCTCAGAGGCATTTTGAGCCAGGGATTTTACAAATGAAAATGATATGCTAAAAAGCATGGACACCTCCATTTACAGAGAAACTCTGGCGAAAATTTTTCTAGGATTACAACACTTAGAAATATTTTATAACAAGTGTATACAATTGTATTTTTAACTTTATTTTTCTAAATAAACTTCGCCATCATTTTTATTACAAAAATACCAAGTACCGGAGATGGATTTTCAAATAAAATTTGTTAAATATATATTTAGAATATATATTTTATAATAAAACGCTTGTGTGATTGTTTGTTATTTTGTGTACTAGATATATTATTTTTAGGGTAAAAATAATATAACTTGAAAATACCGTGAAATTACGACTCCAAAATAATACCAACGCTCTCACAAAATAAATATTTAAGTTACAAAAGTATTGTTATTACAACGCGAACTTTAAAACGTAACTTGTGTAGTATTTCTGAAAAATACTCTTATATGTATATTGTGATAAGTATTATTTTGGGAAATGTATGAAGTAAAATATAATAATTTTGGGAAAAATATATATATATTGGAATTAAAACGTTCTAGACAAGTGATTAAAAATATATTTTCTAAGTGGGACTTAAAATATATTTTTCGAATTGTAACGTGTACATGTATAAAAACCCCCATCCTTGGGAAGGAATATACTTATAAAATAAATAAGAAGTGTGAATACGAAATAGTTACCTAATTATTTTTCGAAGAACGTTAAACCCTAAGCCAAGGCACGACCATCCATCTAATAGGCATTAGTACGTGTAGGTCGGCACGCAGCAGTTCGAGTTTGAGATTGACGTTTTAGGATACGCACTTCTGTGAGTTCATGTCCCCCTTTTCTCTTTACTGTTTTCAGTTTTATACTTCGGGGATGAAATACATGCGACAATTATTACAAACATTTATTTACATGGTATGGTTAGCGTAGGGAGGGTTTATACTACTAGATCATGTGAGGGGTGGGCACAACACTTGAGGCCATTAATCCTCATTATTAGGACCGAGGGACACAAGAGTGATAGATCTATTTGGGTGTAGCGAGCCCACACCCGTGAGGCCGGGGCGGCCCATAGAGGTGACTGTGTCTTCCAGCCGAAGCCCGGTAACAAATTTGCTAGGTTTGAGTTTCCCTGCACTTTCTCTCACATACCAGTGGCTTTGCAACCCATTGGTGATCTCTTTTTCCTTATTGCTACATTCCAAGGACTTTTATACATACTTTAAAGGTTTATTCATACTCACTTTTACATGAACTCGCTCAACTTTTTGTTGATTTTTCAAACTACAAGTATCTCAGGAAATTAGTGGATCTGGCAAGGTATGCATTCACGTCAAGCTGCGTAGGAATAATGATGTCATCCGAGTTTAGGAAGTGTGACCCTTGCCTGGACGGGTTACAAGTCTTAAACTGTGTTTTCATTTCATGTCTTTTGTTATGTCGTATGAACATGTTTTAATTATGTCATGTTGTAACTTGTTTTAAGTGTTTTTGAACAATGTTGTCGTGTTCACTTTAAAACTTGATGAATGGATGAACATCATATGTTTTATTTTCATATAGCATTGTTATGATAATTGCTATGGTATTAAGAAGTCACACCAAATAAACCCACGCTTCCGCAAAAGCCAGAGTGTGACAGCTTGGTATCAGAGCATTGTTCATAGCAAACTAGGATTCTTTCTCGAGTCTAGACTACGATCACTAGGGCTCTCACGAAAACATTTTTACATTGCATACACTAAAACGTCCAGATCCAGTGCACAAAACATTTTTATAAATAAAAGTCATAAAAACTCTTTTTCAAAATCGTGGTTCAGTCTTAGAGACTGAGGGAGTTCAGTCTTAGAGACTGAGGGAGGTTCAACCTTAAAGGCTGAGGGAGGTTCGGTCTTAGAGACTGAAGGGTTCAATCTTAGAGATTGAGGAGGTTTAGTCTTAGAGACTGGGAGGTTGGTTGTCACACCCCAACCGATGGCGGAAACATCGGGATGAGACGAACAAATTGCTCAAAACATCATAACACTACATGTGACAATATAATTAAATTCCATTTATTAAAAGGAAATAACAAACATTGAACATAGTTTATTTCAAAAGTGGGTTTCTAGGCCATCCTATTCATTTCTTCAAATCTTGACTTCCTCATCCTGTAGTATGCATTTAAAATAAAGTCAACAAAACATGTTGGCAAGTATACAAGTTTGAATATAGTATAATATGTTTGAAATAGTTTAACATGCTCAAATCCACGTGACTACATGAGTTCATATTAACAGTTATACTCGTAACGATGAAATCTATGTGTTCAAACCAAAGTTTAACGCAATTAACATAGCCTAACCCTAGAAGGGTGGTAAATGAGTAACATAGAATAAACCTAACAATACCCATAATATTATGGGAGGGGCGTTTCTCAACCTACAGCGCTGCCATTGTTAGGGGAGGCTTGCAAAGTTAATGAACACACAGTCATAAATGTTTAACAGTAGCATAACGTGATTAACATGAGTCAAATAGATTCACATGAAATGTGGATTGAGGGTGCAAAAATGTTTAACATAGTGTGTTCGATATAGAAATGCATACAACACCCAAAATGTGATAAAATAGAAAATGGGTCATGTATACTCACAGTGATTGCGTTGCGATTTCTTGTAAGAACGTACGAGTAAAGATGGAAAATCCAACAGAGCGAACGCAAAAGCGATTATCCTATATATTTATAACGAACTTGTTAAATAAGATTCCGAATATTTAAGGTTCACGAATCAACTAATTTATGATAACACCTCATCATAACCTTATATCATGTAGATAAATTATTAATTAATTTGAAACTTAATTTTATAAGAAAAATACATTATCAAATGAATTACTAGCTATTTGAATTATAAAGGAAAACATAAAATGAAATAATTGAAAGAATACTACTTATATGGTTTTTATTACTAAACTAAAAAGGTTATATTATAACAGAAAGTAAGGTGCAACGAATATTAAGATGAAAATAGTTTACTATTTTCTAATAATAGTTTAGATATTTTAAACATGGACCCACTGTTATGTTTTAAAATTATCAACAGCCTGTTATAAATGAAAGGAGTTTATTCGAAAGTATGTATACCGAAAGACGTGAAACAAGTTTAGAATTTTAACTTCCAGTTCGACTTACATCCCAAACATTTTTAGATTTATAAGAATTAAAGAGATGTGTAGATGGATAACGGACAAGAGGTATACCGTACACAGTGGCGACTCGGGTTCCCGACGTAGGCTCTGGCAACGTTCTTTTCTTTCCGACTACATGCGGTGTCGTCTCCTCGTATCTCCGGCGACTCTGATCTCCGGCGACATGCTTGGAGGTTCAGAAAGAGATTGTGATCAAGGGATGATGTCGAAATGGCGATGACGGTTTCGGTCCGACGTCGCCTCCAAACTCCGATGTGGATACGAGTTTCTCCGGCGACTTGTGGGTCACTCCGGTGGCATTCCGATGTACGAGAGGGACTGAGGGAGATAGAGAAAGGTGTGGGGATCGAGATGATAGAGGATGTCGAGTAGGAACAGAAGGGCGTCGGTATTTATAGTGTTTCTCATGTCTCGTAAAGTATGGCAATGATTTATGATTGGTTTGTAACGGATACGCGGAAATTTATTGCCAAACACAATAAATTAGCGTAACTGAAAAGGAAATTATGATTAATCGATAATTTAGGAAGAAAAAAAAAAAGAAGGTCTGCTGTCACTCGTTTTTGGCGGCAACCATTTCTACTAGACTTCTTTTAAAATGGGATTTAACAAAATAATTTAAAATCCATTGTGATACCTTTTTTTTACAATTAAATGCAATAAATCTATGGGTATTTTAGGTGCATCAATTTGAGAATATATGACAGTCTGCAAGAATTAGGTATGAAATAAGCTTACAATACAAAACTTGAAAATATTCTACAAAAGGTTATAACTGATGATGCTTTTTTTTTTTTTTTTTTGCAACCATAAATTGAAGGTAGTTCTTGTCTTGTAACATATTATTAATAAGATAATACAAAGATAAACGTAGTGGTTTCAATAGTCAATTACACTAACATCCAAAAAATATACATATATAGAGTTTCAAGGGTTAGGATCCAGATTTTATTTTTAAACGGGTCGGGTTTTGTAAACCAATTTTGACAGATGTTACATTGGTCTTAGAGGCCAGGGAGTTAGTCTGAGAGGCTAGGAGGTTCAGTCTGAGAGGCTGGGAGGGTAGTCTAGGAGATTAGGAGAATTACTTGTTTGCTTTATAGTGACTTACACGTTTATTTGATTTTATGTTGATATTTGTGCATATGTGTGGCTGTATTACAGACACCATGGTTTCATCCTCAGACATAGGAGTATCGGACACCTTGGACCCTATGGAAGTTGTGTCAGATGACGAGATTCCGTCAGAGCGAGAGGTCTACACATCAGACACCACCAGCACTGATGACGATCATTTCCAACCGTTCGCGCTGCCAGACGTCGGAGTTGAGCCTGCTGATGTCATTCCTGCGGGGGATTTACCTCTTGCAGTGATCCCTGCTCCCATTCCGCTTGCTGCTTTTCCAGTTGTAGATATGCCACTCGATGTCGTTTCTAACGACGACATTGATCTATTTGAGGAGGATCCGCCTAAGGCTGACTATGAGGGCGGGGCCCCTATTGATGCTGACGTTATTCTTCCCATTGCTGAGGCCCCTGTAGAGGAGCTTCCTGTTGGTTCACCTGTCCCAGATTCATTTGAGTCTGTGGCATCTGCGTCTCTGCACGACCAGGGTGTGCAGCATCTCTTCCGACGCCGACCCCGACATGGCGTTGTCAGCTGTACCCAGTCCCTCACACGAGTTCGAGTTTGACCACGAGGTCGATGATGATTTGGATCCGGTCTTTCCCCCTGATTTCAATCCTGATCAGGAGATCGAGTTCATTCACTTGGACCAGCCCTTAGAGGCTACCGTAGCTCCCATTGATCCTTTGTTTGACATTCCTGCTGATTTTGACATGGACCTTGTTGACCCAGAGCCTGTCATGGCCCCAGAGCCTGTAGTTCCTCCTGATCCTGCACTAGAGCATGACCCTGTTCATGATGATGCACCAGCCATTGCACCTCTTGTTGATGATATACCCATTGCTGATCTTCCCGTTGTTGCAGCACCGTTGGTGGATGATCCTGTTGATGATGTACCATTACCTGATCCCGTGCCGGTATTGTTTGACCGTGCACCTTTTGCTGCTCATATAGATCCTCGATACGCTGACACCCGCAACGGGTGGATCGATGAGGACGACGATTACCCACTGTTCGTGCTGCCTGTCACTCCCCCAGTAGCACCTGTTTCTGCACCCACTGATATTCCATTGTTTCCCGCACACACCACAGACACTCATCGCACTGATCTTCCCATTACGTTCCTCTAGGACATACCGCCACCTCGTCCTGGAGAGGGGTCATCGAGGCAGCCGCCTGTTTCTGCTCCACCCGTGCTATCATCACCTTTTCCATTTATGTCTCAGTTTCCTCATGTTGCACCACCTACTGCACCATCTTTCATATCATCGAGCGAGCCATTTCTATGGACTACGCCCCCTACCATGCCATTGTCTGATCCGTACCACCCGTACCATGCTGGGTACTCTACAGAGGATATACTTACATCCTTGATGATACAGCAGGATGCATTGACACGTCGTATTCAGGAGTTGGAGAGAGCTCCACGACCACCTTGCCATTGTCAGACCCCCTTTGCAGCACCGCACACTCCTCGTCCACTTTCCCCTGATTCAGACGTTCGTTTCTTGACATCTGAGCAGCAGATAGCATATTTGGTACGCGTCTGTCGTGCCTTAGAGGAGGACTGGTTACATATGCGTCGCTTGCTTTTCTCTCGTTTTCCTCCTCCTCCTCCGCCATCAGCATAGGCATTTTGGTTCGATGCAGGTAGGCTTTTGGTGAGAAGACCGTGATTGTGCCGACTATACAGCATCTTGAAGACCGCATTTTGATGTCATGACTTTTGATGTTTAGTTTTTGGTTGTTGTAGATGACTAGATAGTTCAGCCAAGGGCGATGTGGCCCTTAGTCACTTTTGATGTACGATACAGTTATAAAACTTGTAAACATTGTATTGTGGTCTTGATTTTATGATAGCGCAATCGCAGTATTCTCATTATATGTGTTGTTGGATCAATTGTTTTAATTTTATAACATGTGATGTTATGTGATTGGTGAATGTTATTACGTACGCATACTATTTACTTACTATGACCTGACCAACGTGAAACATCTTTTAGAAGATGCCTCCAAGACGTGACCCACGCATGCCCACTAATGAGGCGGAACTCCAAGGGATCATTGCTGCAGCTATCGCACAATACGCTGCCTCTCATGCAGAAACGAGTGGAAATATCTCGCACAACCACGGCAATAACAATCCACCCAATGGGTGCACTTACAAGCAATTTCTCAATTGCAAACCCGTGAATTTCGACGACACAGGAGGTGCTGTTGCGTTTGTTAGGTGGGCTGAAAAGACAGAATCTGTCCTTAGAATGAGCAAGTGTGCTCCTGAGCAACAAGTAACCTACATCTCAGGGTTGTTTCTGGATGGAGCCCTATCTTGGTGGAATCTGCAAGTGCAAACTTTAGGTGAAGCTGCTGCTTATGCGTTATCATGGAATGAGCTGAAGGAGCTCATGAGAAGGAAGTACTGCTCGCCTGCTGAAATTCAGAAGCTAGAGACTGAGTTCTGGCACCTAAAAATGGAAGGTCCCAAGATTGCGGAGTATGTTCAGAGATTTCACGATTTGTCCCATGTAGTACCGTACATGGTCACACCTGAGTTTAAACGTGTTGAGCGCTTTATCTGGGGATTGGCCCCTCAGATCATGAGTATGGTTACTACGTCCAAGCCCGCAACCATCACAGAAGCCATTGATCTCAGTGTGGCTCTTACTGAGGAAGCCATTCAGTTGAACAAGTTTTCAGTTACTGAGCAGAAGAAGAAAGAGACTCATGTGGATTCGTCTGGTGAAAACAAGAGGAAATTTTCGAACTTCAAGCAAGGTACCAGCAATGTGAACAAGAAAGGTGAATCAAGCACACCGGCCAGAGCTGCAACCGATGTTGAGAACAAAGGGAAAGGTTATATGGGTACTCTGCCCAAGTGTGATACGTGCCAACGCCATCATTCTGGCCCGTGCCGATTAAGGAAATGCGAGTCATGTGGAAGGAACGGCCACTCGAAGGATACGTGTTGGGCCGGAACTGGTGTTGGGCGTGGTGGTAATCGAGGTCATGGGAATGGTAATGGAAACCGCCAACAAGGAGGAAATGGCGGAAATGGAAACCGTGGAAACGTTGCGAATCAAGCTGGAAATGGAAATCGCAACCAAAACAACACTCAAACTAGAAACGGAGGTGGTAATGGTCGAGGACCGGGCTGTTTTAATTGTGGAGAAGTTGGGCACTTCAAGAGGGAATGCCCAAAGCTGAATCAAGCCCGTGGAAGAGTGTTCAACATAGGAGCAAGGGAAGCGTGCCAGGATCCCAACGTTGTCACTGGTACGTTCCCTATAAATCAACGCTTTGCATCTGTTTGTTTGATACTGGTGCCGACTATAGCTTTGTATCGTTAGAAGTTAAGAATATGCTTGGGTTGACTGCTAGTAAGTTAGATGTAACGTACTCAATTGAACTGGCTAATGGAAATCTAGTTGAAGCAAATGAAGTTGTCCGGGGTTGCACAATTGAGCTAGGAGAACGCGAGTTCACTTTGGATCTACTACCAGTCAAGTTGGGAAGCTTCGACGTGGTAGTAGGGATGGATTGGTTGTCAAGCAACAAAGCTAAGATTGTGTGTCACGAAAAGACCATTCGCATCCCAATAGAAGATGGAGAAATGATCGTGGTTCACGAAGAGAAGCGCGATACGCCTCTGAGAATCATTAGCTGTCTAAAAGCTAGAAAGTGTTTACAGAAGGGATGTGTTGCCTTCTTGGCACACATCGTGGATAAGGAAGCCGTTGAACCAAAGATCGAAGACATTCCAGTCTTAAAGGAATATCCTGAAGTCTTCCCAGAAGACTTGCCAGGATTGCCGCCTCCAAGACAAATCGAATTTCACATTGACTTAGTTCCAGGCGCCGCGCCTGTGGCTAAGGCACCTTACCGACTTGCGCCTTCAGAGATGCAGGAGTTGTCAACGCAACTTTAAGAGCTGTTAGACAAGGGATTCATCAGACCAAGCTTCTCACCTTGGGGAGCTCCAGTTTTATGCGTCAAGAAGAAAGATAGTAGTTTTCGCATGTGTATCGACTACCGAGAACTGAACAAGTTGACAATCAAGAATAGATATCCTCTGCCAAGAATTGATGACCTGTTCGATCAACTCCAAGGTTCAAGTTTCTACTCAAAGATCAATTTGCGATCAGGATATCATTAACTGAGAATTCAAGAGGAAAGTATTCCCAAGACTGCTTTTAGAACTCGATATGGACATTATGAGTTTCTGGTGATGCCGTTTGGGTTGACAAATGCGCCAGCTGTTTTCATGCATTTAATGAACAGAGTTTGTAAACCATACCTCGACAAGTTCGTGATTGTGTTCATCGACGATATTTTGATCTACTTGAAAACGAAGGACGAGCACGAACAACATTTAAGAGCTATTTTGGAGCTACTTAAAAAGGAGAAGTTGTATGCCAAGTTCTCGAAGTGCGAGTTCTGGTTACGTGAAGTCCAATTTCTTGGACATGTGGTTAATGGAGATGGAATCCATGTGGATCCCACAAAGATCGAAGCGATAAAGAACTGGGAAACTCCAAAGACGCCAACCGAGATTCGACAATTCTTAGGTTTGGCTGGTTACTATCAAAAGTTCATTGAGGATTTCTCAAAAATCGCTCAACCTTTGACTTCCCTTACCCAGAAAGACAAGAAGTTTGATTGGGGAATCAAACAAGAAGAAGCATTTCAGTTGTTGAAGGACAAGCTTTGTAATGCGCCGATCTTATCACTACCCGAAGGAATGGAAGACTTCGTGGTATATTGTGACGCCTCGCGTCAAGGTTTGGGTTGCGTGTTGATGCAGCGACAGAAAGTTATAGCGTACACGTCACGCCAATTGAAGGTTCATGAGAAGAATTATACCACGCACGACTTGGAGTTAGGCGCAGTGGTATTTGCGTTGAAGATCTGGCGACATTATTTGTATGGTACGCGATGTACAATTTTCACGGATCATAAAAGCCTGCAACACATATTCGACCAAAAGGAGCATAACATGAGACAAAGACGCTGGGTAGAACTATTGAACGACTACGACTGTGAGATCAAGTATCATCCGGGGAAGGCGAATGTGGTCGCCGATGCCCTAAGTCGAAAGGAAAGGATCAAGCCCATAAGGGTTAGGGCTCTAGAGATGATTGTCCAGACAGATCTTTCACTGCGCGTTCGTGCCACGCAAAGAGAAGCTCTCAAAGAAAGGAATATTAAGGACGGATATCTCAGTGGGATGGAGAAGCAGTTGGTACCAAACGAGAAAGGAACTTTATGTTTCATGAAGCGAATTTGGGTTCCTCTGTTTGGTGGATTGAGAAAGGTTATTTTCGATGAAGCTCACAAGTCATGGTACTCAATTCATCCAGGAGCGGATAAGATGTACCAAGATCTTAAGGATTTCTACTGGTGGCCTAGGATGAAAGGCGATGTTGCAGTTCATGTTAGCAAGTGTTTAACGTGCGCCAAGGTAAAAGCCGAATACCAGAAGCCTTCAGGTCTACTGCAGCAACCTGAAATACCCAAATGGAAATGGGAACAGATTTCAATGGATTTCGTAACGAAACTGCCAAGAACGCCCAAAGGCCACGATACTATTTGGGTAATAGTAGACCGGTTAACGAAATATGCGCATTTCTTGCCAATCAGAGAGAAAGACAACACGAGCAAATTAGCTGAGATATACATGAGAGAGATCGTTGCACGTCATGGAGTGCCTCTCTCAATCATCTCTGATAGAGACGGAAGATTTGTGTCAAGGATTTGGCAATCCTTTCAAGAAGCATTTGGTTCTCAGTTGAACCTAAGTACAACTTTTCACCCGGAAACGGATGGTCAGAGTGAACGAACGATTCAGACTCTAGAAGATATGCTGAGAGCTTGCGTAATGGATTTAGGTGGAAGTTGGGATACTCACCTACCATTGGTCGAATTTTCATACAACAACAGTTATCACACAAGTATTCAAGCCGCACCGTTCGAAGCTCTTTATGGATGATGTGGGGTAAAATACACATATTTGTCCCGTGTAAATTGTATAGTTATTGTATAGTTTTTATTTGTTTTATTTAGTTTTAGCATTATATTATATTATCTTGTGTTTTTGACAGGTTCTGGTGCAAATGAAAGGAAAACAAGTAATATGGAAATGACCAACCAGTTAGACAGAGGGTGGCGCCAGTGACTGAATTAAAATTGCCGCATGAAGTTTGGGCTGCTAAGATACCTATTAGACGAAAGCTAGGCCACTGATGTTATTAATATTATTATTGTTATTAGAAATAAATAAAAAAAGTCAACATCACAACATTCTGTGATTCCTTGGATCTAAATCGTACATATTTCATCACAAAAGAAGAAATTATAAGATATTATTTATGTTGGGCCGCAAGCTTTGAAAGAAAAGAAATAAAGTGGGGGCCGCTAAAGGGTTTCAGCCCAGCGAATTTGAGCAGATGTTACGGGCCTTGGGACATGTGTTATGCATTATACCTTAACCCTAATGCAGGAGAATAGAAGATATAAATCGATCAGACGCACGGGGAGCTCTACGTAACATCAGTTGAAAATCATCAGTTGGACGCACGAAGAAGATAAAAAGGCGATTGGGAGGGGACGCACGATCACAGAAGGAACGAAGATAATCAGGGACGAAATTTAAAGCTCGTTTTGTGGGAATCATCGGCATCGAGCGGGGAACTTGGAGAGCAAGGGATTAACGGGTTTTGCTACTTAGTTTCTCTTATTTTCTAGTTTCTTTGTTCTTATTCGATGAGTTCTTGTTTTAGACTTTGTTTGATTATTTTTGAGACTTTGTTCGTAATGATTACTGGCTAGACTTCTTGTTACTACCTAGACATGTATGATTGATTGCTATATGTTTTGATTATTTTATGGATTTTTGGAAGCTATGGTTTATTTATAAATTGTAAACGGCTTGTTCTATCAGTTAGATGTGTTTGCGTGCTTGATAGTATTTGAATATTGATTATTGCTTCGCATGAATCTTGGTGACGGTCTTTATCACATAATAGAGTCATGCTAGGATTTTAGGTTTTGGTGAGTGTCTATATCACATAATAAATCTCTAATCCTTTAGGGTGAAAATTGCATAAGTAGCCTTAGAAGTAATAATTGGTAATCTTATAAAATCAAGTGTTCTACTAATCGTCAATAGCTGTAAGGTGCGAGATTATTGCTAGGTCTAAGTGATTAAACCGCAAGGTGGGTCCTTCTTAGGAAGTTAACCTTTTGGCTGCTGTCTAGCAAGTCTAGCTGAGAAAACAAGCCTATCCTAGGTTTAGGTCTCGTAAGGGAGTGAGCCTTGTAGGATACTTTTATAAACCCATTAGATGTCTTGTAAAGGAGTCTAATAACCGGTAGTTTAACAACCTTTAGGGGATCTTAGCGTACTCTTGAGAAGGATTAGGGGTCCTTAGATTTCCCGAAGGGTGAGAATTTCAAGATCCCAGTTCCATAGCAGACAACTTCCAATTATAATCATAACTAAAAGCAATCAGGATTCCTGTCTAGGTAGTTCCTTCATCATCCTTGAGTTCAGCCTTCGTGTGAGTTCGTGTTTAGTTCGTCTAGTTATTTAATATTATTTTAATATTTTATTTAGGACTTTTAGAAACCCCCCCTCCACATCCAAATAAACAATTAGTTAAGTCCGTTTCAGTCTAGGTCTAGATAGAGTCATTAGCGTAATCAGTAGAGTCTCTTGGGTTCGATACTCGGACTTCCTTAGGCTATACTACACCGATCGGTACACTTGCCGTTTGTGTGGTTTAGGGTTTAAAGAGTCTTAGTTTTATAAATTTAAAACTTAGAGAGTCTAGAATTAGGGTAATTTAGTTAGTTTAATTAACCCATTTTCAGCACATCAAGTTTTTGGCGCCGTTGCCGGGGACTCTTGGCGATTGCGTTTATTAGCTTTGATTAGACCTAACTAACAAATCTGTGCTAGTTGTATAGTTGTGTAATTTTTTTTAGTTAGTTTTTTTTTTCTTTTCTCTCTACTTTGTTCTGCTCTTTCTACTCTCTTAATGGCAGGTAATCCTATTGACCTGGATGTCTCTAATGATGAGTCCTATCCCACCGTACCAATATGGGATTTGTCAGATGAAGAGGATGAGGAAAGTGAAGAGGATCTGCTTTGGGAGAGAGAATTTGCGGATGAGCTAGAGGGTTTGCCGGTAGATGAAGAAGTAGGTACGTTTGATCCAGAGGGGGACCTTGCATACTTAGAAGCTTTACTTGCAAGAAACCCTATGACGGACCTTAAACAAGAAGAAGTGGTGGTGGAAGAGGAAGAACACCACAGCTGGCCCGTGGTACTGATAACGAATGCGAATAAAGGTTCAAAACCACGGGAGCAGGCAATGAGAAGAACACCTGGGATCGTGTTTCAGCGGCTCCTGCCAGGTAAGTTTAAATTTTTGTGTTTTAACCCATTAAAATTTTTAAAATCATTTTATAATTCCACCGTTAAATTTTTAAATGTTTATGAGAAACGTGTGGAATTAAATGGGTTAGACCGGGTTCAGATCAAAGAGAAACCTCCTGATTAAATTCAAGTGTGGGGAGGTTTTGTAGAGTTTGTATTTTGAGTCGTAGTTTTTGTATATTGAGTCTTAGCTAGTAGTTTTTTTGAGTCATTTTTTTAGAGTCGGTACTGCTTTGGGTTTTGCTTGTTTTTGTTATGCAGGTTTGAATATGTACCACCCGTACTCAATCTCCATTTGGGTGATTTTGGAGCTGCTTATCAGATTCCATGCATTTACTAAGTGTACTAGTTAGTGTCAAAGCCGATCGCGAATGAAATGCTATACGATCGAGCTGCATTGGACGAGAGTTTTGGAGCATACGCGTCATTATTAACTAGCTAAGTCCTTTCCAATTTGCCCTTAGTATTTTTAATTCTTATTTATTTTAGTCTTTTGAGTCGGTTTCCATCCTACATTGAGGGCAATGTAGAGTTTAAGTGTGGGGATGGGAACTGTCGTTTAGGTCTTAGTTAGTGAGTCTTGAGTCATAAAAATTCAAAAAAAAAAAAATTAAAAAATTTGAAAAATCCAAAAAAAATTAAAAAACTCAGAAAATGTCCTTTGAAATAAGAAGTTTGCAAAATTAATACGGAAAATGATAGAAAAGTTGGGTTTTTGTTCGGGTTCAAATAATAATAATATGAGATTAAAATAATTGAGCTTGTGTCTAGTGTGGGATATGCGGGTAGGCCTGAGTCGGTTCTGGGGTCCTTTGATCTTAATATACGTAATGTCGGTCTACTAGTGGGTTCTCATCTAGGAAAAGTGGGGAAATCGAAACCGCAAAAAATAACATAAGGGGCACCGTTATAAGTTAAAACCGTTAGAGTTTGTGATCATGAAAAAAAAATAATAAAAATATAGAATAAAAAGTGAGCTAGAAACTAAATGAAAGTAGCAATTCCTATGTAGTCTGGGTTGGGGATAGTGACTCTACAGCCGGATTGCCTCTAGAGTGTGTGAAATCGATCGTGCAAAGCAAAGAAAAGAAAAAATAATAAAAAGTACCGAAACTAAGTAGTCTGTGGTTGGGGATAGCGACTCTACAGCCGGATTGCCTCTTGTTTTGGGAAAGCACCGTAAAATCTGATTATAAACTCTCCTGGTTTTGATATAAGACGGTTGGGAATTGGTCCAGTGATCGTTCCTTTTGTCCTATAAGTTTGAGGTGGGAGTAGATGGGCTTGCAATTCTTAGCGTGAGACCCTAGGTAGATTGACCATACTTGAACTAAATCGCATGATAAGGGCTTAGAACCGGGTTGGGTTTAAGAGGACAAGTACACTTGCAATCGCAGCAAACACATGTCTTGGTTTTAAATAAATTAACATAAGCTTTTGGCCGGAACGATTATCTTGACTATGATTCCGTTTGCATAATTCTTTTCCGGGGACGAAAAAGGTTAAGTGTGGAAATATCTGATGTGGGGTAAAATACACATATTTGTCCCGTGTAAATTGTATAGTTATTGTATAGTTTTTGTTTGTTTTATTTAGTATTATATTATATTATCTTGTGTTTTTGGCAGGTTCTGGTGCAAATGAAAGGAAAACGAGTAATATGGAAATGACCAACCAGTTAGGCAGAGGGTGGCGCCAGTGACTGAATTAAAATTGCCGCATGAAGTTTGGGCTGCTAAGATACCCATTAGACGAAAGCTAGGCCATTGATGTTATTAATATTATTATTGTTATTAGAAATAAATAAAAAAAAGTCAACATCACAACATTCTGTGATTCCTTGGATCTAAATCGTACATATTTCATCACAAAAGAAGAAATTATAAGATATTATTTATGTTGGGCCGCAAGCTTTGAAAGAAAAGAAATTAAGTGGGGGCCGCTAAAGGGCTTCAGCCCAGCGAATTTGAGCAGATGTTACGGGCCTTGGGACATGTGTTATGCATTATACCTTAACCCTAATGCAGGAGAATAGAAGATATAAATCGATCAGACGCACGGGGAGCTCTACGTAACATCAGTTGAAAATCATCAGTTGGACGCACGAAGAAGATAAAAAGGCGATTGGGAGGGGACGCACGATCACAGAAGGAACGAAGATAATCAGGGACGAAATTTAAAGCTCGTTTTGTGGGAATCATCGGCATCGAGCGGGGAACTTGGAGAGCAAGGGATTAACGGGTTTTGCTACTTAGTTTCTCTTATTTTCTAGTTTCTTTGTTCTTATTCGATGAGTTCTTGTTTTAGACTTTGTTTGATTATTTTTGAGACTTTGTTCGTAATGATTACTGGCTAGACTTCTTGTTACTACCTAGACATGTATGATTGATTGCTATATGTTTTGATTATTTTATGGATTTTTGGAAGCTATGGTTTATTTATAAATTGTAAACGGCTTGTTCTATCAGTTAGATGTGTTTGCGTGCTTGATAGTATTTGAATATTGATTATTGCTTCGCATGAATCTTGGTGACGGTCTTTATCACATAATAGAGTCATGCTAGGATTTTAGGTTTTGGTGAGTGTCTATATCACATAATAAATCTCTAATCCTTTAGGGTGAAAATTGCATAAGTAGCCTTAGAAGTAATAATTGGTAATCTTATAAAATCAAGTGTTCTACTAATCGTCAATAGCTGTAAGGTGCGAGATTATTGCTAGGTCTAAGTGATTAAACCGCAAGGTGGGTCCTTCTTAGGAAGTTAACCTTTTGGCTGTTGTCTAGCAAGTCTAGCTGAGAAAACAAGCCTATCCTAGGTTTAGGTCTCGTAAGGGAGTGAGTCTTGTAGGATACTTTTATAAACCCATTAGATGTCTTGTAAAGGAGTCTAATAACCGGTAGTTTAACAACCTTTAGGGGATCTTAGCGTGCTCTTGAGAAGGATTAGGGGTCCTTAGATTTCCCGAGGGGTGAGAATTTCAAGATCCCGGTTCCATAGCAGACAACTTCCAATTATAATCATAACTAAAAGCAATCAGGATTCCTGTCTAGGTAGTTCCTTCATCATCCTTGAGTTCAGCCTTCGTGTGAGTTCGTGTTTAGTTCGTCTAGTTATTTAATATTATTTTAATATTTTATTTAGGACTTTTAGAAACCCCCCCCCCTCAATCCAAATAAACAATTAGTTAAGTCCGTGTCAGTCTAGGTCTAGATAGAGTCATTAGCGTAATCAGTAGAGTCTCTTGGGTTCGATACTCGGACTTCCTTAGGCTATACTACACCGATCGGTACACTTGCCGGTTGTGTGGTTTAGGGTTTAGAGAGTCTTAGTTTTATAAATTTAAAACTTAGAGAGTCTAGAATTAGGGTAATTTAGTTAGTTTTAATTAACCCATTTTCAGCACATCAATGGACGCAAATGTCGATCACCGATTTGTTGGGTTGACGCAGGTGATAGACAATTAGTTGGTCCGGAAGTGGTCCAGGAAACCACAGACAAGATTGCACAGATCCGAGAACACATCAAGGCGGCTCGTGATCGACAAAAGTGTTATGTGGATCGAAGAAGGAAACCTCTGGAATTCGAGGTGGGAGATATGGTTTTATTGAAGGTTTCACCCTGGAAGGGTGTGGCACGCTTTGGAAAGCGTGGAAAGTTGAATCCGCGCTACATTGGCCCGTTCAGAATCCTGCAAAGGATTTGGCTTGTAGCATACAAGTTGGACTTACCTGCTGAACTTAACGGTGTTCATGATACATTCCATGTATCAAACTTAGAGAGTCTAGAATTAGGGTAATTTAGTTAGTTTTAATTAACCCATTTTCTGCACATCAATGGACGCAAATGTCGATCACCGATTTGTTGGGTTGACGTAGGTGATAGACAATTAGTTGGTCCGGAAGTGGTCCAGGAAACCACAGACAAGATTGCACAGATCCGAGAACACATCAAGGCGGCTCGTGATCGACAAAAGTGTTATGTGGATCGAAGAAGGAAACCTCTGGAATTCGAGGTGGGAGATATGGTTCTATTGAAGGTTTCACCCTGGAAGGGTGTGGCACGCTTTGGAAAGCGTGGAAAGTTGAATCCGCGCTACATTGGCCCGTTCAGAATCCTGCAAAGGATTTGGCTTGTAGCATACAAGTTGGACTTACCTGCTGAACTTAACGGTGTTCATGATACATTCCATGTATCAAACTTGAAGAAGAGTCCAACACAAGAAACTGTTGTCATTCCTGCTCACGAAGTTCATATCGATGACACACTCCACTTCGTTGAAGAACCAGTTGAGGTCACTGATTGGAAGGTGCACAAAACACGCAGGAGTAGTGTCAAGCTCGTCAAACTTCGATGGAATGCAAGACATGGTCCAGAATTCACATGGGAACATGAGGATCGTATGAAAGAAAAGTACCCCCATTTATTTCCCAAGACCCCTGCAACTAGAAGCAGAGCCTAAAATTTCGGGAGGAAAATTTCTTAACGGGGGGAGAATGTGACAACCCTCACAATTCTAGGTATCCGTAAAATTAATTAATATTTAATTAGTGCTTAATTACTGTGCTTGATTACAATTATGATTAAACTGCTTTCTGTTTTCTGATACATACATACTCATGCATCACATTTTATATTGTCACTCTATTTTTTACCCACAGACATTAGTGACAAACTTGATGCACAAAGCACAGTGAGCGGATAACCCAGTAAACATGCTGACAATGCCAGCACCTAAACAGACAATATTTTTGAGGCCAGTATGAGCCAGAGTTAGAATACTACACTAGTAGGGAGGTGAGGATCATAAAACTGCGTTACTAGGTGATAGTTATAGTGCCCGGAAGTGCCTAAAACATACTTTAAGTGCAGAATTCTGCACTAAATACCAAAATTCAGCATTTAACAATGCTAGTAAAGTGCAAAAACTTGGCAAAATAGTCCTAGACACTTTCCAAAGTGTTGGGAATTTAATGTGTCACTAAAAGTAACATAAAAGACACTTTATAGATTAATTTAGCACTTTAACGGATCAACATCCAACCGAACAACCGGACTTTACCCGAAACATAAAAATATTGCCAAACACATTGTTTTTACTTTTCTAAGCTAGTTAGGGTCCCCGAACACCCTAACACACCTTATATTATATAACACACCTTAACATACAAGTTTAACCTTTAAATCCTAACTAAACTTGTAACCAAGGATTGAAACCCAACCCTATACCCCCCCCCACCCCACTCGACGGTCATAAGAGGGTGGGACACCCCCCCCCCCCCATTCTTTTCATTATTTTATTTAAGTTGTTGTTGGTTAATAGAACACAATGTATGTTGGGTAATGAAGATTAGTGGTTTATAATTAGCACATAAGGAACTTGATCTTCTCTCATCAAACACACATCAAACACAAACTTCTCTTCCTTCTTCTCCTTGAGTTCGGCCGACACCTATCACCACCATAACACCACCATCAAGCTTTCTTTTAAGCAATTTCCATACACTCAAAGGTGCAAGAGGCCCTACAAGTAAGCTTGGTGCACTCGGAAGCTCAAGGATCGCTCTAGTTTTCTTTTATCCACCACTTTTACGCTTTGAAACTCCCCTAGCCTTGTGCTAGTAGTAAGTGCTTTAAATCTTCATCTTGTTCTTATTTTTAGTGGTTAATAGTTGAAAGAATGATAAAATATTAAGAACTCTAAAGAACATCATCAAAGTCATGAAGTTTAAACTAACTAGAGAAGATGTATGGTTTAAAGATGTTGAAATCATGTTGATCTTGTGTTGTTATGCTTAATACATGTTGTTTGTTAGTAGAAGTAAGATGGTTCATCACCTAGACTTGCTAGATCATGTTTAAGAACATGAACTAGCAAGATGTAAAGGTTAAAGATATGAAGGATGATGAAACCATCCACACATGAACTTTGAACTTGAATAAATATAAGTTTTCTTGAAAAATAAAGTTATAAACTTGTAGATCTAAAGATCTATGAGCGGTTTTTTCGAAAGAACCAAGTGAAAGGAACGAGTTTTGTTAAAACTTGGATATTACATGAAATAAACACATTTTTAGTGGGTAAACAAGTGTAGGAACACTTGTGTAACAAGAAAATTTCACAAAGAAATATTTTTAGAAAATATGACTAGAAGTTGTAAAAATACACATTCTTTAAAAATAAAGTTTTTAAGAAACTAATCATATTTTTAAAGATAACAAGACCTACTAAGTATGTTAGTAATTTACTACATATTTTTACAAACTTTCAAGTTCATAAGTTTATGGTTCATGTTTATTTTTGTCAAGGTTGGTGATAAAAAATTGTATATTGTTGATTGTCAATTGTTTGAATGATTTTACAAAAGAAAATAATATGCTAAAAAGCATGGACACCTCCATTTACAGAGGAAACTCTGGCGAAATTTTTCTAGAATTACAACACTTAGAAATATTTTTATAACAAGTGTATACAATTATATTTTTAACTTTATTTTTCGAAATAACCTTCGCCATTATTTTTATTACAAAAATACCAAGTACCGGAGGTGGATTTTCGTAAATAAAATTTGTTAAATATATATTTAGAATATACATTTTATAATAAAACGCTTGTGTGATTGTTTGTTATTTTGTGTACTAGATATACTATTTTTAGGGTAAAAATAATATAACTTGAAAATTCCGTGAAATTAGACTCCAAAATAATACCAACGCTCTCACAAAATAAATATTTAAGTTACACAAGTATTGTTATTACAACGCGAACTTTAAAACATAACTTGTGTAGTATTTCTGAAAAATACTCTTATATGTATATTGTGATAAGTATTATTTTGGAAAATGTATGAAGTAAAATATAATAATTTTGGGAAAAATATATATATTTTGGAATTAAAACGTTTTAGACAAGTGATTAAAAATATATTTTCTAAGTGGAACTTAAAATATATTTTTCGGAATTGTAACGTGTACATGTATAAAAAACCCCATTGGGAAGGAATATACTTTTAAAATAAATAAGAAGTGTGAATACGAAATAGTTACCTAACTATTTTTCCAAGAACGTTAAACCCTAAGCCAAGGCACGGCCATCCGTCTAATAACCATTAGTACGTGTAGGTCGTCACGCAGCAGTTCGAGTTTGAGATTGACGTTTCAGGATACGCACTTCTGTGAGTTCATGTCCCCCTTTTCTCTTTACTGTTTTCAGTTTTATACTTCGGGGGTGAAATACATGCGACAATTATTACAAACATTTATTTACATGGTATGGTTAGCGTAGGGAGGGTTTATACTACTAGATCATGTGAGGGGTGGGCACAACACTTGAGGCCATTAATCCTCATTGTTAGGACAGCGAGCCCACACCCGTGAGGCCCGGGCGGCCCATAGAGGTGACTGTGTCTTCCAGCCGAAGCCCGGTAACAAATTTGCTAGGTTTGAGTTTCCCTGCACTTTCTCACACATACCAGTGGCTTTGCAACCCATTGGTGATCTCTTTTTCCTTATTGCTACATACCAAGGACTTTTATACATACTTTAAAGGTTTATTCATACTTACTTTTACATGAACTCGCTCAATTTTTTGTTGATTTTTCAAACTACATGTATTTCAGGAAATTAGTGGATCTGGCAAGGTATGCATTCACGTCAAGCTGCGTAGGAATAATGATGTCATCTGAGTTTAGGAAGTGTGACCCTTGCCTAGACGGGTTACAAGTCTTAAACTGTGTTTTCATTTCATGTCTTTTGTTATGTCGTATGAACATGTTTTAATTTTGTCATGTTGTAACTTGTTTTAAGTGTCGACTTTTGAACAATGTTGTCGTGTTTACTTTAAAACTTGATGAATGGATGAACAT
Source organism: Helianthus annuus (assembly GCF_002127325.2). Classification (NCBI taxonomy): domain Eukaryota; kingdom Viridiplantae; phylum Streptophyta; class Magnoliopsida; order Asterales; family Asteraceae; genus Helianthus; species Helianthus annuus. Next base: position 140,104,761 of record NC_035434.2, read on the forward strand.
CATATGTTTTATTTTCATATAGCATTGTTATGATAATTTCTTTGGTATTAAGAAGTCACACCAAATAAACCCACGCTTCCGCAAAAGCCAGGGTGTGACATTTACATCATACGGTTCTTCGTTGCATGCCGTAGCCAAAATAGACTGCCAATTGTCATTATCTTGGGTTGCGGCTGGACTGACGTCGTCAAACGTATTAGTAATGTTTTGCAAACCATCAATGTTTTCACCATAATTTTGATTCAGATTAATACCAGATCCCCCTTGGTTCATAATACCTACCCCAATCAAATGGCCCAGTCTCTTGAACGTTTGTACCACCACGTCCCGACGCCGTGGCCTGCCTAACCTCTGAGTGTGAGGATATGAAAAAGGTCCACCGGGTCTTGTGTCAGATGAGTTGGATATTGTGTATATTTTGGAACATTTGACATATCCAGTGCCCGGTAAGCCGCACCTTGAATGAACTCTAAATCTTGTGATTGGTGTATTACACCCATCGTGTCCGTCTAAAAAATTAATAGTTATTTTTTTTGAAGAAATAACTTGAAAAATAATAAACGTGACCTTGTAAAAATTAAAAGTTAGATATACCATCATTTGGACTCTTGCTCTTTCGTCTTGGTATCCACTCTTGGAGACAGGTGGTAACCATGGGTTGGTCAAATATAAAACCGTATGACGCATGTACCACGCTATATAATCATTGGCAAAGGTTTAAGATGTGATTAATTCTCCGTCTACGACGCTTTGATGACGTAGCTCCCAATCACGAACATACTGACCACGACGAGCTATCCAATTCCACCTTGTTTAACCGATTCGGGTTAACTCTATAGCCTGGCATGCTAGTAACATTTATAGTAATTGATGGAGGTATATACTGAACCATGCCAAACTGTCTCATAACACGTTGCGGATAGTGGTGCTCTACAACCTCCTAGTATATCAAAGGGCAAGCACTCCTCCAGCTTTCCCTCCCACTACTACATATCTCCGGGAGTCTATCCATAAAGTCGTCGTAAGGTCTCCAATTAAACTGAATAAAAAATTTTCAAACTTTAGCAAGGTGGTCAAAATAACTTATATCTGTCTACAACTAGCATACCATTGCCTCGTTTAATAATTGTAGTTATGATCTATACGATCTAAGGCAATATGTCGGAGCGTCTGCACAACTTAGGCTCCCCTTCCACCTACAAAAGTAAATAATAAATTAACCTATATACTTACTTAACAAATAATTTTAAAATTGTTAACTTTAGTGTACCGAGTAGCTAACGACGCATTGTAGTTAAACCTGATAGTCTTCTCTGGTGCAAAACAACAAAACCTCTCCCATGCTCACACTTGTAAAATAGAAACTGGGACGGTAACGCTTACAAGATCGGGTGCCGCAGTGTTACAAAGGTTTCTATAGAGACTGCATAATGCAGCACTGCCCAAATGGATCCCGGAACATGCACTCAAATCTTGTAGGAAGTGCAAAAAATGTAGAGAAATCCAGTTGTTTGCATTATCAGGTAATACTGCACACCCTATCGAATAAAATATAATTAAACGTGCACAATAATGCACTGTTCATCCATTGCGTCATTGTCTGAAAAACCTAACTTTATTTCATCTAAAATGCGGACCGAGCTAACTCTTTGTTGCTGACTTGATTTTCTGTTGGGATAAACTCCAAAAGATTTTCACATATCGAAGCTGCAAGAGAAAATGATATCACAGAGTCCGCCCCACATACACGCACCCCCTCTATTGGATAGGCCCCACATCACGTTAAAATCTTGTAACGTCACAGTTGTTTCACCAAAAGGGAGGTGAAACGTGTGGGTTTCTGACCTCCAACACTCAACCAACGCGTTTATTAACGTATGGTCTATATACCGGTACCCACTATCCATGATCCCCAATCCTGCTACTCGTATTAATGCTAATCCCCCAGATCGATTAATATTTATTGGTAGACGGTACTTTTCAGGATGCTTAAAAACCTCCAATGCATGATGCTCCTTGTGCAAAAACAACAACGCATCACTAAGAGGACCGGGATGCAATTCATAACTTATTTTAGAGAATTGGAGGTTTTTACACACTCTATGTGCAGTTTATTTGTTCTTGTATAATAGTGTTGAATTCTTACACTTCTTGTAGATTTTTAGAGCTTTGTAGGTATCACACCTCAAAAGAGTGTTCATTCTGCACACACTCAACATTTTAAATACATGTATGTATTCTATTAAATGAAGCTGCATGTATGTAACTTTGATTTCACGTGAAGCTGCAGCTTTGTGGCAGAAGGTTCACATGTGAACTTTATTAACATATCTATATTTGTTAACCTCATGTGACATGTGACTCAGTGAATGTGTGATCAGTTTTAAACGATTTATCCACATGTGGTACCAGGTCTATAAAAATAAGTTCACGCTGCTGGAAAACAAAGATAAGGAAAAATAGTAATGGGAACGGCAAATATTCTACACATGAATCCTGGCAACGGAGAATCAAGCTATGCTAGTAACTCCTTACTTCAGGCGAGCTCTCTTACTCTCTTGGGTATTTTTTAAAACACACCCAATATTGAGAATATCATTATTCTTATTTAAAAATATAATTAATATCACATACTATGAAACACTACTAGTTGAAATAAGCTCTGCATTGCGTCGGGAATTACAATTTCGGCTTACTTCTAAATATACAATTAAATATCAAAACAATAAGCACATTAAGTCGTGTAAAACATTATATTACAAAGGTTAAAAGAGAAACATCAAAGTATTTAAAAGTTATATTAAAACAAGTTGAAGAAAAAAAATAAGAAAAGCGAAATAAAAAAATGGAGGACAACTCTACACTTTGGTTGTAATATGACTTTTTTCATCACCCGATAACTTAGGTGGAAGGGGCATCTAACGGTACTAAGTCTCTAGCGATGTCAATTCTACACTCAAGTAATTTGGAATCATCAAAACACTGACGATGCCTACCCATAGGTACCCTAAAATCGTAAACTCTACCATTTTACTTCACCCACCTTAAACTCTCTAAACCTCAAACATGTTCCGGCAAAAGGCTTGCCTAGCGGCAAACTACCCATGCAACCCTGTGGGGGCATCCCCCCCCCCCCCCCCCGCAAGTTCAAATCAAACAATTTATCATTCAACTTATAATTGTTTGTTGCCGCCTTAGCCGTCCTCGCTCATTTGTCCTCTGTTGGTTGGTTTGGTTTGTTTTGGATTCGCCTAATTTAACAATTCTAAAAGTCAATACCTATTGTGTTTCTTTTTTCTTTCTGGCGAATGAAAATGTTGTCCTAGCCGCTTGTTAGATTTTATGGAATGAAATTTTTTGCTGGTCGTTAAAAAAAATCAATGCCTATTTGAGCACTTTTTGGTCTACAAATCTACATAACTATTTTGGTGATTTACCCTAAATAATTAATATTTTGTTTTTGAAACCTTTTTTTTTTCTGTTTTGATATTTAGGCCATGTGTAGTGTAAAAGAAAAGTAGATGTGGGTTGCTCCACATAAGGGACATTTGTATAGAAGACCGTAACAGATAGGTGTGGGTGGGTGGGGTGTGTGGCCAAACAAATAAATAATAAATAAATCAAGGTATAAAATAAAAGGCTGAGAATCTCAGCTGGATCCAATGGTGGAGATTGAATTGAGAGTTGGTTAGGCTATCTAGGCTTAATAATATCCACTTGAGAATAGCCCAATGGTGTTGGTGAGTTTAGATAGAGCTTAGGATAGGAGAGGTCAGGGGAGCAACGTTAGCCATTAAAAAAAAATCTAGGCTTAATCATATATATAATTACTAAAGCAAGATTATTCACCATCAACTAGTTAACACAATGATGGTGTCTAAAGTGACTTGGTCATGTTCTCTCTCCAGGAAACAGTTATACGGAAAACGCTACCCATCCTAAGGCATACAATCAAAGGTATTACTAATCATGACTTATTCTTCAGTGCTTGTTTCAAGATTGCGGATTTGGGATGCTCTTCCGGTAAAAATACACTGTTGGTTGCATCTAAGATAATCAATGTCGTCACAGAAATGTGCAAAGAAAATAATTGTAAACCACCACAATTTCAAGTATGCTTGAATGACCTCTTTGAAAATGATTTCAATAACCTTTTCAAATTGTTACCAAGTTTTTATTCAAAACTTAAGGAGGAGAACGGAGAGAATTCCTGCCTTTGTTTCATTTCAGCAGTTCCTGGTTCTTTCTATGGTAGACTTTTTGCGGACAAAAGTTTGCACCTTGTTCACTCCTCTTACAGTCTTCATTGGCTTTCTCAGGTTTGCCCTATAGGTTAATCACCATCTATCAATTAGTCCTACATATATACTTACTGCAAGTTCTTATCAATGTTGATAGGTACCTGAAGGCCTTGAAAGTAACGCACTGAATATATACATGGCAGAAACAAGTCCCCCAGGTGTGTTCCAAGCATATGGGAAGCAATTTAAAACCGACTTCACAAAGTTTTTGCAAATGCGCTCTCGGGAACTTGTATGTGGTGGTCGTATGGTTTTAACATTTGCTGGGCGTAGTGTTGCTGATCCCACGAGTGATGATGGTTGTTGTCTATGGGAGTTGCTTGCACAATCACTACTTGACTTGGTCAAAGAGGTATATGAAATGGAAACTCTTAACTACAATGTAACATGTTATTCCAGTTTGCTTCAGCGACTAAGCACATATGCTTTAACAAAAACCACAGGGGCTGGTTCAAGAAACGGATATTAACTCATTCAATGTCCCAGTTTATTATCCATGCGAAGATGAAGTTAGAAATGTAATCGAAAATGAGGGATCATTTTCTCTTGAATGCTTGACAACGTTTAAAGTCAACTGGGATCCATTTGACGATGACTACAAAAATGTGAACGCTTCTGATGAGGCCAGCCAAACCCACGGGGAAAACACGGCAAAAATGGTGAGAGCAGGTATGGAACCGTTGTTGGCTTCTCATTTTGGGAAATCCATAATCGACGGGTTATTTCAGAAATATAAAAAACATGTGGCCCAGCATCAAGCTAATAACAAAACAAGATTCTTTAACTTTGTCATTGCATTAGCTAAAAAATGAACAATTCGCTTGTTCATATAATTGTATTTCTTATTTCAACTTCTGTTCATTTCGGTGACATAGTGTATTGTATTGTATTTTTGTCACTTTTAAATTATTGGCCATTTATGAAGGCTATTTGCTACCTATTTATATGCGTTTCACTTAAGTAAAATTTTCACGGTTGACACTGTTTATATTTCAATCCATAAAGTTTAAAGTTTAAATAGGCTGTCTATTTACTCACATATCGCTCTTTTATTCGTCTAGTAATTCAATTAGGATTCGACTAGATTCAAATTCGATTATCAAGCTCATAACTTACATCGCTACCAATAACCAACCTAACTCAAAAGCATTGAATTTTGTTGTATTTCTATACAGTAATATCAAAACAGTGAATCAAGGGTTGTAGGGTTTCGGCTCTTAATTGTTCAATCAGAATCATATGGGCTAGATATATGATTACAGGGGCACAAGGGCGTACTCACCTATATCTCAATGTGGGCGGGCGCACCCTTTGAAAAAATAAAATTTAGTGCTAAATTCCTGCTAAAATCCCGACTGCACCCCTTGAAAATTTTCGTCCGCCCCCCTCAGGAAAAAAATCTTATGAATTTGTAAAAAATTTACGTAAACACTGTTTTTTTCTAAATACAACCTAATTAACTTTCCACTTAACTAATTAACTTTCACTTAACCTAATTAACTTTCTCTTAACCTTTAACCCAATAAATACACCATAACTCAAGCCCAACCCAATCTAATAATCTAATTTGAACTAAAATATAATAACCCAACCCACCGCAGTTTCAGCCACCAAATTCACAAAAACAGCATCTCATCACTATTTTCGTGTATGGTTCGATTATTTTTTTGTTTTCTTGTTTATTTGGATTTTTAGGAGAAATGCAATTGTTAAAAAAGTTTGAAATTTTAGATGTTTTGTTGTTTTTTTGAAACTTTAGTTGATTGATTTTGTTGTTTTAGTTAAAGTTTAGTGTTTTTAATTGGTTAGTTAGAAAGAATCACCAGCTAAAACTAGGGCTTGATTTTAAAGTTTAAAATTATGAAGTTTGGTGATGATTGTTTAAGTGTTTAGTGTTGAAATTTAGTTGTATATGTTATATAAAGAAAGACTTGCTTAGAAAAGTAGCTCTAGATGTTTTGGATAGATTTCAAAAAATGAAAACCCGTATGACGACATTTTAAATATGTTTGTAACGACGTTTGACATGTTTTTGATAATTATATAAATTTTAGCTTGATATTCTTTTGTTTTACATGACCCGAACCGACCGACCTGATACGACCTAATATGAACCGAATTTTTTTTAAATACTTAGGGGCCTAAAATCTTTAAAAATATTCCGCACCCCCATGAAAAAATTTATGGGTCCGCCACTGTAGGGGCAAACGAAATTTCTTGTGTTGGCAAGTTGGTTCTTGATTTGATTCTGAATAGAGAATGATTCTTGATAGAACAACCAAAAATGGATTCTTGATGATTGAAAACAATGATCTTCATTTGAGCCTTGGCTCTGTGACCACTGTAGATCCGAGGGATCATTTAATCAATTCATCCAAACATGAATATAAACAAAGAACAATGATGAAACATAAATTGAATCTTAATTAATCGATTTGAATCCCTATTTGGTAGCTTTTTATCAACCATAAATTGAATCTTAATTAATCCATTTGAGTTGCTATCTGGTAGCTTTTTATCTTTATACTGTTAGGTTGTGTGTTCGTGTGTTGTCTGTTTTGGAGTCAGGGGTCTCTATCCACATTAATAGAGGTAAGGTTTGCCTACCATCCTCCCCATACAAATACCTTTGCTGTTTGTGGGATATAGTGGGCATGGTTGTTGTATTAACCGTTTTGAACAAGTCACATGAAGATATCAATCCTATATATATACTACAGGGTATTGGCATAATAAAATAACTTAATTTAGTTTAATTGTGGGCTTTGGAGCCATTAGCTAGTAAATAATTTAGTTTAATGGCTCTAAAGCCCACAATTACCACATTATAAATAAGCAACATGTTGTTGCTTCATATGGTTGTACATTATGCATTGGGTGCTTTTCAAAAAAGATTTGAATTTTATTACTTTAAATCCAAAACTCTTTTACCTTTTACATTTTAACCCTATTGATTTTTTTTTACTTTTACCCAAAACTTTTTAATCTTTTGCAATTTAACACAAACAATTTTTTTATGTTCAACTTTAGTCCCTCATACTTTTATCTTTCGCAAGTTTTTCGTTTTATGTTTCATTCTAAATTTGCGAGTCAACACGCCGCAATGTGCGTGTGGGGTTCAAAATTTTGTCTATTTTTTCCCGTTTTACAGGCCCATCGCAACGCGTCTATTTTTCACCGTTTGAGAAGTTCATCGCAACATGCGGGTCCTAGATCGACTTAGTTATTATTTTCTACGTTTTTACGTTACGGTCTAATTTCTCGCATTAACATGACGCAATGGGCGTCCGTGGTTCAACAATTTTACGTCTGTTTTTTCATTCGGTGTTATTTATTCCTTTTTAATTTATTTTATTTTTACGAGCTTTCCTGATATTGGTGGTCGTTGACAGTGGTGTGACATTGGTGCTACTTGGCACGATTTTACGAACGTATTTAACCTATTAAGTTTTTTACTAATAATTTGTTTCGAATTTACCCCTATACCTCATTTACTTTAAAAGAAACTATTTTAACTTGTATATTTTTATGTATTTGTCGGCATGAATTCGATTTGCTATACGTTTCGAAGTAAACTTTTTCTAAAAATGAGATAGGTCAAACATAATACGTTTTCGTATAAAAAAACCATTTTTATGTATGTTTCGGTATACATTCAAGTTGGTGTATGTTTCGACGTAAATTTTTTGGGAAACGAGTTAGGTCAATATAATATGTTTTCGTGCTTATTTTATGAATGTTTGGTAAAATTTGTATCGAATCGAGTGGAGTCAAATCCGGGTTTCTTTTTTCCCTTTTCACAAAGTTCTAATTAATCTCTTTTAGTTATACGTCTCAACTTTCCCGTTACATGTGTTACGTTTTCTATGTATGAGTCGGGTCACATATAATACATTATGATTGTATGATATAAATTTGATTTACTTTATGTTTTCATCCAATCGCAAATCTTATATAGGTTACATTGAGTTCAATCAGGAAACGTCTAAACACGCGTTTTCATATGATTAACGAATCACATAACATTTGGAATAATCCATTCGATGATTGTGACGTACCCGCGCTGCAACGCGCGCGGATGTTATTGCTAGTTAAACTAAATTAAGTTATTTTATTATGCCAATACCCTGTAGTATATATATAGGATTGATATCTTCATGTTAGTAAATAATTTAGTTTAGTTTATTTCTGGGCTTTGGCCCATTAGCTAGTAAGCTTGTAGCCCAGCCTATATAATGTTTAGGGTAAATTACTTTTTGAGTCCCTGTGTTTTATAGGTTTTAACCAGTTGAGTCCAAAAGAAAAAAGTTTAACCACCTGAGTCCCCATAAGCGTTTTCTTTAACCATTTGAGTCCAAATTTTCCTAACACTGTTAGAATTTTTTGGTTAAGTATTGTTAAATGACCAAAATACCTTTATAGTTAAAAAAAGAAAAAACTAATTTTTTATTAGATTTCTTTCTCCCTCTTTATATCTCTCTTTTTCTCTACATTCTACATCTCTCTCATCTTTCTTTATCTCTCTAAACAACCTCCATCCCACAACCACAAAACACAACCACCACCACTCCACCTCCACCTCCACCGTCACCCCCACACCACAACTGCACCTCGACCACCACAAAACTCTTTACGCAGAAACGAAAAAAGATAAACGCTCAATAAATCATTGGTGAAACAAATAATAAGGTTAGCTAGCACTCACATCATCTTCCCTAAGCAGGGATTCAGGTATGGGGTACCATCTGCATACAGTAACCACAAAAATACATCTTCGTCGGTATCTTCATCTACACCTCATCTGCTGAAGACGAAATAAATGTCATATTTTACAAATAAAAAGTCGGTGTCATCAGTAAATCCTTACAACTTCATCTTCATCAGTATCATCAAAATATGACTTTTACTTCATCTTCATCAGTATCATCAGTAAATCCTTACAACTTGTTTTAGTAAGCAAAATAAAAAGTCATATTTTTACAAATAAAATTAGGGCTTAAACAATCAAAAAGTCAGATTGATGCTCAAACATCTATCTACCCACAACTATATGAACGGCTTTCACTCCAAATCCAACACCAAATTCCTCTAATAAATCTACAAAATTCCAGATCTGCAATTTTTTTGAAGTCGTTGAAGATCTTGTTCTTGAAGATCTGATGTGAAAACGAGAGAGACGAGAAACAAGACATTCCGAGTACTGAAGAATTGGTTTATGCCATTGATGATGATGAATCGGTTTCTGCCATTGATGATGATATGGTGAAGATGATGATGATGATGAGGAAGATTAGAGATAGGGTGTTGTTACAGGATGATAATAGGGATCGATTGGCCATTTTTATAGAAAGAAAATATATGGAGATTGAATTCTGGATTTCTCTTTTGCGGTTGGGATTTAGAGAAAAATAGAGATACAAGAGAGAGAGAGAAATATAACAATAATAATTTATTTTCTAACTATAAGGGTATTTTGGTCATTTAGCAATACTTAACCAAAAAATTCTAACAGGGTTAGAAATTTAGACTCAAATGGTTAAAGAAAATGCTTATGGGGACTCAGGTCGTTAAACTTTTTGCTTTTGGAGTCAACCGGTTAAAACCTATAAAACACAGAGACTCAAAAAGTAATTTTCTTATTCATTTTGATACGAACCGAATAGTTAACCAATTGATCCAAAGAAAATAGATAAGAACATGAGAAAAAACAAGACTTTTGGAAATGACGAATTCATTTATTCATTCATTAAAATCAAAAGAAAACACCTACTCCTACTTAAATAACTAAACATATTAGAAGGAACTGAAATAAACTACTACCACTACTTCACTACATGATAATAGGCTCAATAATAAACATGGATATGACTTATGGGAAATCGTGGCACACAACAACCCTGCCTGCTTAAACGCTCATTGTCCTCAAGGAGGAATTCAAGATGGTGCATGGCAAATCGCCAAGGAGGCCACAACCCGGTTCGTCTAACCAGTGGCGAAGCTTGACCCGAATAACGGGGGGGGGGGGGGGGTCGAAAACGTATATACCCAAAAGTTTCTATAGAACCGGGGGTCGAAAACGTATATACCCAAAAATTTATATACGAAAGCTACATATATAACACTACTGAACGAAAAGTTCGGGGGGTCGGGCGCTCCCCCGGCCACCTTCTAAGCTACGCCCATGCGTCTAACGGCATTTAGGTGAGGCAGAACAAAGTGCCATGGTGGACATCACTCTTTTCTGCCAGTGGCCCACGAATAAGTTTTGGCGGAGCACCACGGTGGACGCCACTCGTGACATTCGGTTGGACGTCTTCGAATGATGTCATCCCCAGATTGAAGTGGAATCATGGCATCTAGAACTTGATTCACCACACTAGCTTTTTCCAACATGTAACACTTGAAATGGATGGACAATTTCAAATGGGTTTTCATGTTGTAATATTCTCGTGGGTTTGTGGTGCCATAGAACAAAGGTGTAGCATCAACAAGGCTCATTCTTTTGCAGAAACTTGTGATGTTGATGGTGCTAACTGTTGATATTGGTTTGGCTATTGGTGATGGTGCTACGACGGAAATGTTTGGTACCGCGACCGGAGAGGATGGAGGAAAGAATACACCGGATGTTGATGTGGGATTTGGTAGTGGTGCGCGTAACATGGATGGTTTCGGTGATGGTGTGGCAGCAGAAACGGTTTTTGGGACTTGTTTTGATGGTGGTGAATAGGGTTGTCCAAAAAGCTCGCAGCTCGCTCGGATTTAGCTCAGAAAAAGCTCGGGATGTGGCTCGGTTTGAAAGTGAGTATAGCTCGGCTCGGCTCGAAACGAGCCAGATTAGCTCGGTTTGGCTCGCATACCAGCTCAGCTCGGCTTAGCCCGGATTATTTTACTTTAATATATTTTATTTTTATATACATTATATACATCACAAAAACTAATTATTATTTACATGTGATTAGGAGTGTAATTTGATATCTATACCACATTCGAAGGTTGATTACCATGCTAATGAACTTATACTGTATTTTGTTCTAATTAAGAATGTATTTTGTGTTAATCTTGATTTTGGCTTGTAATGTCACACACCGATTTTCGGTTTATGCAAAAGCATGTTGCGAGGTGCGGCCAGAGTGGCAATCGTTATAATCAATCGAGTAAACAACATATTTAAGACATAAAAGATGTTCATCCATACATTTGTTTCGAAACAATAATTTACAATACAAACATCTTGTTCGGAATTAAAACAACTAGCTACAACTTTAACGACATTGTTCAAAGCTTAAAACAGTTCTACATAACATGATAACTCAAAACGGATGACATCTCAAAAGCTTGAATACTTGATAACAACATGAACATATTTTTCCAAAGCCATTCACTAATCTCCTGTAATACATGTTAGTTTTGAAAATGTCAACAAAAGTTGGTGAATTCATGCTATTTACTTTTTGCATCAAACTAGTCTCCAAAACATTTGAAGTAGTAAAATTTGTTTTGTATAGTATGATGAAAAATCGTGTGATCATTAGTGTTTTGCAAGGACACTAATTTGTATGCCAGAATAGGAGGCAACCAAACCTTGACAATTTATCGTGTGTGTCAACGACACTAGTTTGGACACAAAGGCACTCTTAACGATCGCGGTTATCGTTGCCGTTAAGAGTGGGGCTTGCCAAAACCCAAATAGATCTATTCGTTTGTTCCTCGGTACTTGTTTATTCATTAATGGTTCCTTTATTTTAAACACCTATCCGCATGTGTTCAAAATAGTTTCATCGTATCATCATACTATTTGTAACATGTATACATCCCCGAAAGTTTAAAACTATAAACATTTAAAGTAAAAGGGGGAAACATGAACTCACAGATTTGCGTTCCATGCATATCTCTATTCGATTCCTGGTTCGTCGTTTGTTTCTCGGCCTACAAGTGTTCTAATCTCGTTAGACACTTAGGTTTGTATTTGTTTTTCGTATAAGTATTCATCTTGTTTCGTTTTTTTAGTTTCTCGTAATCATTTGCTTTCTTTGTTTATGTCTTTATATATATATATATATATATATATATATATATATATATATATATATATATTCTATTTAGTTTATGTTTGAATGGGCTTAATCCATGAGTTAGGTTTTAAGCCCAATTTGTATGTTTAGTGCATATGGGCCTAGCCCAAGTGACTTTGTTTAAAGTGGGTCAAGCCCAAATTGATTTGTAGGAGTGTGCCTAGCCCAAAATAATTTTATATAAGTGGGTCTAGCCCAATTTAGTTTATAAAAGTGGACTTCGCCCAAATAAGTTGTGTAAGAATGGACCTAGCCCAAACTATTTTCTAAAAATGGATCTAGTCCAATATAGTTTATCAAAAATTGGGTTTTAGTCCAAGTATTTTTGTAGAGTGGGCTTTAGCCCAGTTTTGACTAAAAATAGATTTTAGTCCAATATTTTGTAAAAGTGGGCCTAGCCCAATTTTATTTAAGAAAAATGGACTTTAGCTCAATTTTAATTTATGGACTCCTTTTTAATTTACAAGATTTGGGCTTAGTCATAATTAATAGTAATAATACTTGTATTTTAATAAAAATCTAATTTTTATAAAAATTGTTACTTATGCCATATATTAAATCTTTTTAATGTATAAGCTTTTTAGAGTGTGTGACGGTTCGTATTTTGTTATAACCTTTTACTACGTGTCGGCTTGATTTATTTGTGTCGTTTGTCCGAAGTGTCCGAATTTGTCCGATTGTATGTTTATGTCCAAGGATGGACATTTTGTTTCGTTTTCCAAGTGCATATATATATTTTTGTAATTTTTGTGGATGTGTATGAATTTTTTATTTATTCCTACATGAACTAAATACATAATATACATACTAAAAATATATACTTATGATACTTGATGAATCTTTTTGAAAGTATATATTTGATCTAAAATATATACTTGTCACTTTTTGTTTAGAAATCTTTTATAAAACATGGATTCATAACTTTGTCCAAATATTCGTTTAACCATGTTCAAAGACTTCAAATAGTTTTCTAGTTACATATTTCTTTGTTTAACACTTTTGAACATAACAAAATTTATAAAAATTTTGCCATAGTTTTGTTTGAAAAATGGATTTTTCTTAAGTTTTTACATAACTTGTGTTCAATTCATTTCGACATAAAACATCATCAAGTATCAATGTTCATCATAATTTATCAACAAAAGTACCATGAACTCCCAAAAAGGAAACTTTATTCTTAGTTTTTGCCAAAAGTTTGTATAACAAGATTTTATTTAAAATTCTTGTTTTAGATGACTCATATAGTCATTTGAAGGACAAATATATTTCAAAACTTTTTCTACTAACATATTTCATACTTTTGATTCTTTCCAGAGATGGAAACTTTATTCAAGAAATTTTTCAAAAAATTATTTTCTTGGATTTAAATGATTTCTCATACTTCTCTAGCATGCATGTTCATCATAATTCATGTTCATCACTTTTGTTGATGAATCTTGGTTGATCTAACATGCATGTGTTTAGATCATGTTTTTATACAAAAACAACCAAGATTCATGTTCACTAGTCTAAATTTCTCCAAGTTCATCTTAAAATTATAGAAAAATCATCAGATAAAAATAATGATTTTTGGTTTTTCTTTGTGTTTTTCATGTGGATTTTGTTTTGATTTTGGTTCAAGATGAACTTGTCTTCTTTAAAAATCAAGAATAAAAATAAGACTAGTGTAGAGTTCTTACAATTTTTGCTAGAAAAATAAGGATGAGGATGAGAAAATATGATTATCCAAGGTCTCCTAGTGCTTCTTCAAGTCTTAAAACCTTCTTGAATCATCCATGCATGTTTGAAATTAGTGTTTTTGAGTATAAAAAGGATGAAGATGGTGATGGGGTGCTCTAGCCGAAATTTTAAAGAGAGAGGGAGAGAGTAGTAAGATGGTAACTGTTGATGGTTTTGGGAATTATGGAAGGAAGTTGGAGTGTAGGGATCAATTAAGATATTGGAAACTACACTAATCATGCTCTAAGACTTCCAAGTTCCAACACACCATAAGACTGTGGGGTATGGAGCTGGGGTTGGGGCGTAGGTTGGCTGAAAACGCCCAAGCTACCACCCCAGGTGGGCTCGGGTTTGGGCGTGGCCCAAGAGACAGGAGTTTAAGGCCGGGCGTGGGGCGGGTCTATTAATATGACATGGGGGGCTCTCAATTGCCAAACCAAACTAGCCATTAGGCTCGCCGTTGGCCAACGACTATGTGTAAAAAAATTATTTTTTTCACTATAAAACTCACACTTCTATTCTTTTTTTTACCACATCCAACTACAATACACTCCACCTCTTCAATAATCATCTCTATTCTCATTCTAAAATACGAAAAATGAATCCTCGTAATCGTGGTTTTGACCCGAACAACCCGTGGGCATTCCAAGAAAATCCTAGCCCACCACCCAATCGTCCAATGCCTCGTCCATTTTTAATACACTCCACTATGCCCGATGTGGCGGGTTACGCATCGTGTGTATACTAACTTCCCTCACACCGACGATTCTATACCTAGCGCGTTTTCACAAACGCCCATCAACCTTTCACCAACCTCCATCAACCTTTCCCAAACCGAAGCCGTCCCCGAAACTCAACCCCCCATCGATGGTCCTTCCGCATCCAAACCCATCAAAAACAGAAGTCACAAGAAAAAAACCGAGGCTAAGAAAGCAGTTGAAAGCGTCAAACGAAAACAACAAAGATGGGTCGTTAATGAAGAACTTGCATTGGCGAGGGCTTGGCTTTAACAATCTCAACATCCAACTTTAGGTATTTTTAAATATTTTGTAGCCCTTATTTTAATATTTATGGTTTTTTTATATAATTTTGTAATACATTAAATTTTGTTTTGATTAAAATGTAACATCCATGTCTATTAATCAGAAAATTTAATAATGTAACACGCATTTTAATGCTAAAATGCGACTTTACAAAAACCTTTCCAATTTGACGTACTTATATGTTTATAATATTCAAAATACAGTACCAAGTGTTTAACATAATTCACTTAAAACTAGAAACATATTGAATTAACGCGGAAGCTTTGTTCGGGCGTGTGTTCGGTTCTTGTCCATTGCTTGATCGGCATCCGAAAGCTTGCTAGTGTCACCTAAATCCAAAACCAACATAAAAGTTAGTTTTGGTAGATTAGAAGTGTGTATAACCAAGTTTTAAACATCACACAATTGAAAAGAAAGTAAAATTTCCGGATTTACGTCTGTCGCGCCACGCCACAGACTTGTCTTAATCTTTCTACGGCCGCGAGCGCTCTCGCGCGTCGCGCCCGGGCCATGGTTCCCCTTCGCGTGGCGCGGGGGAGGTCGTTTTCCAGCAGGTCCGCAGCTGGGACCTGCACTTCTGCCAGCTATGTTTACTTATCAAAAATCAAACATTCAATGACCATAACTGTTAGTCTACAGACCCGTTTTACACGATTCTTTTTCCTACGCGTTCATAAATTAATTCCCCATCTTAGGGAATTAAAACCTGATATTCAACTACTTTCAAAATTCGCACTTCAAGCTCTCGGCTTGAAATCCCTTTTTAACATTTTTGACCCGTTTCATGATTCATTAAACGAACATGTTTGCTATTCCAAAATTCCTATGAACATCACATTTCAATTATTTCATATGACAGAAGATTTAAATCATGGGTTATTATGCATCATTAACCCATCTATAATTATGAGCTTATTTGACCCGTTAAGGGTATTTAAGCGCTTTTACGCATAACCATCTAATTCCTTTCTAGCATCATAATTTCACATTATTCATAGAGTGATCTTCCACCAAGACTACTATTGTAGTGGATTTTATGTGTAGCAATTATTTATTCGAAATCTACCGTTCGGTTAGCCACTCTACGGCAAAAGGACTATTCTTGGCATTTGATCCGAGAAGGTCTATGCCTAAACTTACATACCCATCTAAGGCTTACATTACCATAATTCATATCTCTAAACAACCCATATGGGTCGTTTACCCAAATTACCCTTCAAGAGTGTTTTGGTCAACTTTGGTCCCTCGTTTACGACGAAGGACTTCTACCAATGTATTTGACCCATTTTACATTTTTGCCATAATCATACTTATACATACCTGGCTTGGGTCAAAGTATTAACCCGTTTAATATACCTTTCGCTATTAATCACCAATTAATAGCATCGCGAACCTTATAGCTCTTCCCTGTGATCACAAAACTCATAAGGCGATCGTCAGTTATTATAGTCGAATGGTATTAACAACACCATTTGACCCGTTAAGACTTACACCAAATAGTGTATTTTCACATCTTTTATACTGTCCGTCAACTCGTGTCCGGATATTTATTTAACCACTTTTACCCGTTACGATTCACCCCATAACGTATTGTTCAAAATCCCTTATTTACTAGTCTTCACCCGACTAGTTTACCCTTTTATCCCTTATTACCATATCTTATGGTTTCTCACCAGTTTTACTTATTCCGACTTGCATAGTATCATGTCGGACTTCATATTTCAAATACTTAACATAATTCACAATCAATGTTCACAAGTAAATGTAATGTAATTAAAAGGGGGTGTAAGGTTAACTTACCTTGCATCCATGCCACGCTTTTCTTTCCATACTCGCTCGTTCGACCCGCTTCATCCACAAGCTTCCACCTAGCTTGCTAAGCGCCAAACTATTATCCAATGTTCACAAGGTGGTTAGATTAACCATAATTTAATATGATCTTCCACCTTACACATTTATATGCATTCATCCAAACACTAAATATAATCACGTTTTACACGCAACCAAGTAGACCGCAATTTCATTCAGGCATTTCATATCACTGAAAATGAGCTGTTTTTTGGTGACTTGTTTAACCTATTTACAAGGCTTCAAAAATTATGATCTTTTTATGTGGCGTACCTCTCGAAGGGTTAGGCCTTGGGTTAAAATTCAAGATCTAACTCTTTACCAAAAATTTCGTAAAAATTCATTTACTAAGCTGCAATTAGATTCGTCACTTCTGACTGCAGCTTATGGAAAACTTCATTAAAAATTCCTCGTTTATTCGATTGACGAAATTCCAATTGGCGATTCTTTTAATCGCTTAAACTATCTACAGTAAGAATTTGTGATCATAACTCAATTCCTAAATTGAGTTATGACAATCGTAATGGGCTTCAAATTCTACCAGAAAACGCAGCTTGAACCTTCGATACGGAAAATTTTATAAAACGCTCAATTTTCGTCGAAAAAATGCGATTCCAGTGGGGTTTTAAAGATATTTCCTGGAATTACATTTTAGGCTCAAGAAACACACGTTTTTGTCACGTTTTGTTCAGGTTACAGCCAATACAAGTCGGCTGTAAATTCTGATCAGGAGCTGTTTGAATTCAGCTTTTAATTTAAGCATGTTCTTGACATCCTAACACTATTTTTTTAGCAATCAAAACCCTAAAAACATCTCATACATGAATTTAGCATCAACAAAATCTGAATTTACTTGAGCTAGGCATGATTTCAATATATACTTGTCTAGAGTTTACTCCTAAACATATTTCCATTACTAATTTCATCTAAACATCAATTAATCATGTTTAGATTTGGATTTCACAAATCATCAAGAATTTGAGATGGAACTAAATGATGAAATTTAACATACCTTATGATCCCTTCACCGAGGTGATCACGAATTTGTACTCGGATTTCGATTTGGGTTAGATTTCCCCTTTCAATTTGTCAATTTTGAGCTAGTTAGGGTTTGATATGGGGAGCTCATGTCTTCTCTGGAGTATTCGACTAGAACACACACTTAGAGTGTGTGTTTTGGTGTTAAGAGTTTTATTTAATACAACTTGTTTCAAGTTTGTCACCTTTGGTCCCTATACTTTACCAAGTTGCATTTAATGTGTTTTAACCAATTTCTTTATTATTACAAGACTTGTAACTAACTATGTTATTTATTCCTAGTTAGTTTATTTTGTTTATTACCAACATTAAATTTTTATTAGAAATATTTATGTTTTCGGGGTGTCACACCCCGCTACCTCGGGCCTTTTATAAGCTTTATTTCCTCCAAAGCCCTTATTCACTTTTTAGTTAATATTAGGCATATTTATTCAAATCCTAATATTTACCGGTTTAATTTTACCTCTAACGGTAATTTACCCATTCATAATTATTAACGTGGTTTGATTACCAAACCCGTTTTCGGGGTGTTACATAAAATAGGAAATTCTCAACATAGAAGCCATTTGTGGGAAGCGATTAGTAAAGCATTCCATGGAGAAATGGAAAAGGAGGTTTATCATGAGAACGATAGCTTATCCTCGAAGTGGACCGAGATAAGCGGGCAACTCACCAAAACTTAGTGCTTTTTTAAATAAAGCAAAGAAAACCCAAAAAGTGGTGAAACCGAAGCCGACTTTGTGACAAATGCATTGGTTACATTCAAAAAAAAATGTGTGGAGCGACTTCCGTTTCATGCATTGTTGGGAGATTTGTAAGTTCCATCCCAAGTGGGCAAATATCCCCAGTGGTAGCGAAACTAACACGTCTTCCAAAAGGTCAAGGACACCCTTGTCCAAAGCCCAATCGGATGCACGAGATCAAGAGTTGGAGGACTTTTTGCATGATTCGCTAAACCGGCCTGAATACGGAAGAGATGCCGCAAAAAGGCGCACTCAAAGATCAAGATTGGGTACCGCATCGCCTTCTGTTGGGAGTTCGGGCTCGCGTAGGGGAGTATACAGCGAGCAGTTGGATGACATTG
This sequence comes from Helianthus annuus, assembly GCF_002127325.2. Classification (NCBI taxonomy): domain Eukaryota; kingdom Viridiplantae; phylum Streptophyta; class Magnoliopsida; order Asterales; family Asteraceae; genus Helianthus; species Helianthus annuus. Next base: position 140,123,866 of record NC_035434.2, read on the forward strand.
CAAGCAAGTTAGATACATTCAATGTATTCCAACAACAAAGGGCCGAAATTCGGAAGAGCAAAGAAGCTAGGGATGCCCTGAAACAAATACGAGATGATATGAAATTTCTAGCCTGGTCATTGATCACCTATCAGGTGAAGAGTTGGAACTAATGTTGGAGACGAGAGAAGAGATAAAGAAAAAAATATAAGCATTAGGAATTTTTTATGTAATTTTCTTTATCTAAAAAACATTAAAAAGTTTAAATTTTTTGTTTTCAAAAATATAAAATAGCCGTTTGGGCTGGCCACGTCCCAAACCCCTGCCCACATACCGTCTTCAATGTGGGTCAGCCCAGCGAAGCCCCCCCCCCCTCTCCCCCAAGCCACGTGTCAACCCATGCCCCAAACCCCCGCCCCACCATACCCCACGATCTAAACAAAATGAGTAGGCTCAAGTGGGGACCCACCAACCGAAAATCAGCTTGGGAGGGGGGGGGGGTATTTGCTTATTTTAAAAAAAAAAAAACTGGTTTAATCTATAAACTTTTAAGAATTTTGATATTTTATATAAAATGTCTACATTGTTTCAAGCCCTCATATTTTAAAGTAGTGTAACACTAGATAAAACTAGTCCACAAAAATTAGGCAAATTGGAAAATAATAATCCCACCATTGTGAAATTGGCCAATAATAATCCCAAGTCAGGAATTAGCCAATAATAATCACACCTCGTCCGTTTTTGGAAAATAATAATCCACAGTCACTAAACGACAAAAGTGCCACGTCAGCATTTGGAGTATTATTTTCCAAAAATGGACGAGGGGGGATTATTATTGGCTAATTCCTGACTTGGGATTATTATTGGCCAATTTCACAATGGTGGGATTATTATTTTCCAATTTGCCCAAAAATTATTAGTTTGTTGATCGGGTGAAAAAGTTTGTTCGGGTCATATACCGGGTTAAATACTGACACTGTGTTTTGTTTATATGAATACATGATAAAAAATTTTTACACACGTTTTATCATCCAAATAATTAATCCAGCTTTTTGGACTAAAAAATTTATTATTTCTGACCCAGTCCCGGTACCGGCTTTGCTGTCTGCCAGTTTACTGAACTAACCGTGCAACTTAGTGCAATAAGATTCAATTGCGAATTTTGTGTCGTTTTTAATACCCATTATATTATTTATGTCAAATAATATTTATTTTTGGGTTTTCGGACAATTACTATTTCGTTCTGCGAAATACTGTATACTTCTACAGGATTACTGTATTTTTTTGCGGACTTAGACAATTTAGGTTTTTAATTGGAATTTTCTAAATAATAAAGGCGCATGCTATTTTTGATAGAATTTTATCGAATATTTGCGTAGACATATCTGTATGTCTTGTTTTTATCGTGTCAGACTGTACCGCGACTAGTACTGACAATTATCGTTTATTCGCGTTCCTAGTGTCGGTCTAGGATATTGTTTTTAATCGCAATGGATTTGTTACCATAATTAACTATGATTTTTAAAGTTTCTAGACTTTTAAGACTTAATTAAGTAAAATCAAGTCATACACACGAAAATAATTAATGTAATTAGTTGTTTGGATTGTACGGAATTACCGGAATTTTGCCGATTGCCACATGTAATGCATTAGTTTGAGCTTATTTTGGGTATGTTCTTTTAAATTATTGAATAATATTTTAGATTACTGAATTTTGAGAGCCATGTATTAATTTTTCTTTTCAAAATTGAGCCAAGCCGAGCTGAGCCAATTCGGTTTAAAACCAAGCCGAGCCCGAGCTTAGATTTTCAGCTCCGTTTCAAATCCAAGCTGAACCAAGCCAGCTTGGTTTAGCTCGGCTCGGTTCAGCTCGTGAACAGCCCTAGTGGTGAAGTATGGGTTTGGAGTGTAGCTTGGATCAATTCGAGCTCGGTGAAGATGGTTTGAAACATGAACTCGTGTCTCGCGAAGGTTGCGTTCACTCGGTTTTAGATAGAGTTTGAGTAGCCATAGGTCTGAAGGGAGATCACGACGGCTCTGATACCAATTGTTACAAACCGAATCGTTAACCAACTGATCCAAAGAAAATAGATAAAAACTTGAGAGAAAACAAGACTTTTGAAAGTGACTAATTCATTTGGAAAACACCTACTCCTATTAAATAACTAAACATATGAGAAGGAACTGAAATAACTACTACCACTACTTCATTGCATGATAGTGGGCTCAACAATAAATGTGGATATGACTCGTGGGAAATCGTGGCACACAATATTTATGTTTTCTAATGAATAAACATGTTTTCTCTATACATGTTTGTCTTTTAACATGGTATCAGAGAGCTGTATTCAATCCATGTTTTGTAGATCTAATTATGAAAGAATTAGTGGCAAGAACTAGTTTCCCGAATCGAATCCCACGGTAATGTTTCTTCTTTTGACGGTGTTGAAATTTGTATCATCAGCGTTATTTTCTTTTTTGGAGGCGAAATAGGGATTGGCGGCTTTTACGGTTCTTTGCAAATAGATACTAAATTAGTATATTTGTTTGGAATTCAAAAATTGTGCTTGTGACTTCTTAACCAGTTGGTGAATTCAGAATTGAAGTATACCGTGAAGTATATCTTGGGTACTGTGAAGTGAAAAAACATAAGTGGAGAATTAATTAACTGATTATTGGTTTACATTTATTCTTAAACTAGAAGTAGCACCCGCCGTGTTGCAGCCGATACTAACTTGCAGCCTTCGGCATTGCTTCCTTATGCTCATTGTATGTTCTCCGCTCCTCTTCTGTCTCAAAGTCCCACCCATGAAGCCGTACCTTCGCCTATACACATAGTTCAAATATCAAGGAATATAACTAAAGGGTTAAATTACACTTTTCGTCCTTTATGTTTGTATCAGATTACATTGGATAACCTTTAACTTTAATAATTACAGTCACAGTCCTTTATTTGAAAAACTCGTTACACCGTAGGTCCTTTAGCACTAACCAGGTTAAAATTTTGAGTCAAATCTAATCACATAAGGGTATTTTGGTCATTTCATATTTTATTTAAATCATGTTTAATAAATGAAACCAAAAATAACATATATATGTATGTATACATATTATATATAAATAGTGCTCCTTATTTCATTTATTCCGTCAACAACTTTCCAAGTCCACCTTTGCCCAAGTCCATCACCGCCACCGCCTAAGACATGACCACCACCATCATCGGAGCTACACCACCGCAACTCTCTCTCTCTCTCTAAACTCATAACACCACCACCGCCACTCTCTCTTTCTCTCTAAGCTCATAACACCACAACCGCCTAAGTCCACCACCATAACCGGATGTACAAACACCACCGGCGTCGTTGCCTGTCCTCATTAACACCACCACAATCGGATCTATGAACATCCCAAACCATTGGAAGTGAGAAGTGATTTCAGATCTGATGGCCGGAAAAAACGACGGTGGTTGTTGGCCATCTACTCAGCCGCCAACCACAAAACCTGAAGTATTTTTGGGTTTTTTTTTTTTGTGGTGATGAAGTTGGCCATCTACTCAGCCGCCGCTAACCATAGATCTAGTGTTTTTTGGAGGTGTTTTTTTTTGGGTTCATGACTTCATGTTGTTGATTTTATTTGTTGTATGTTTACAGGGCTAGATTGGGGATACAGATGTTAGATTCAAGGTTCTTTATTATGTAATCTATCATTCAGATCTTCACTTTGTCAAGAACGAATGGGTTGTTACCAACTACCCGGTTACTCAGAAGTTTCAAAATTGGGGGATAAAGTTGGGGTTTTCAAAATTGGGGATAAAGTGGGGGTTGGATGTTTGGTGGGATCAGATCCAGTGGCGGACCTAGGAATTTTTTATGGGGGTGCGGAATATTTTTAAAAATTTTAGGCCCTAGGTATATAAGTAAAAAAAAAAACGGTTCGTATCGGGTCGGGTCGGGTCATGTAAAACAAACGAACATCAAACTAAATTTATATAATCATCAAAAACATGTCAAACCTTGTTACAAACATAATTAAAACGTCGACGCCCTACGAGTTTTCATTTTTTGAAATCTATCCAAAACATCATCTAAAATTAAAATTCTTAAGCAATTCTTTCTCTATATAACATAAGTTTATCGCTCCATAACATAATGTTTCAATTTTAATTTTCAACTATTCAAGCACTAGAAATCATAACGTAAGTTGTAATCACCCTAAAAATATATAAACAACATAATCACCCTAAAAATCATCTAAACAACCATAAACAACGTCAAAACACACAAAATTTCAAACCTATTTAACAACTTTATTACCCTTTTTTTCTCCTATAATATCAACCAAAGTCATCAAAATAACAAAGAAACTTACCCGTGTTCGGATTCCGGTTATATTTGGTGTCAAACGACGGTGGTATGGTGGCTGATTACGGTGGTCGCCGGCTGCTGGACTGTTGTCGTTGGGTGATGTTGTTCATTAGCAGTGCAGGGACGCAAGAGAGAGAGAGAGAGCGGGAGAGAATTTCTAAAGGTTTTGGGCTTTAATTATTTTATTATAGTTTGAAATATTGTTGGGTTTGGTTAATGGGCTAAAACTTAGTGGGCTAACTAGTTAGGAATTATAAGTGGGTAAAGGTATGGGTATTTGGGTTTAGTTAGTTAGGTATTAAAAGTTATATAATTTAGGTAGTATTTTTTTTAAATAGAAGTTTACTAAAAAATATAAAATATAAATTGATAACACTTTTTACCTAAGGAGTGCGGACGAAAAATTTCAAGGGTGCGGTCGAAAAATTCCAAGGGGTGCGGACGAAAAATTCCAAGGGGTGCGGACGGGATTTTCGACGGAAATTAGCACTAATTTTTTTTCCCGGGGGTGCGCCCGCCCACCTTGGGGTGGGCTTGGGTCCGCCCCTGATCAGATCATGTCAAAGTTGTGCTTCTGACTATGAATAGTATTGAGAGAAGCAGGTATTAACTTATTGTGATTCATATAATTATTTATTTTTTTAACCTCCACCTTCCAAAATGCTGGGTTGCAGATCTGCAAAGGGTGTGGGTGTGACGTGGTGGGGGCTCGACTGGTGAACGGTGGCCGGAGTACGGTGGCCGGAGTGGTGGCGTCTGGTGGTGGTGGTGGTGGCGGTAGAATGAGGGGAAGATGAAGTGTATACACAATTTTTTTGGTTTTATTTATTAAATATTTAAATTAAAACATGAATTGACCAAAATACCCTTAAGTGAATAAATTTAATTGAAATTTTTAACCTGGTAACTAAAGGACGTAGAGTGTAACAGGTTTTGCAAATAAAAGACTGTAACTGTAATTATTGAAGTTAAAGGCTATCCGTTGCAATCCGATATAAACATAAAGGACGAAAAGCGTAATTTTTCCTATAATTAAGTATATTAAATAATAGATTATTTAAGAATTTCACATAGAAACAACAATTCATCAAGTGATAGAGAAAAAACGGATAACTAAAATTTAAAGTTACTTCAAACAAAATAAAAAAAAAGTTTAAAAGTTGTTAAAAGAGCACACATTTATTTTATTGTTTTATCAAATATTAAAAAATATTGTTTTTAAAGATATTTTATTGTTTTATCAAATATTAAAGAATATTGAAACTACCAATACGTGAATCACATTTGATTCTTACCCCATAGCCTATTAAGGTTTGTAAATTTAAAAGGTTATTTTTACTTTTATCTGATTTTCAAAATATTAGTATTATATATTTACATTTACATTACAATTATCAAGTTTGTGAATAGTAACTTCAATCACCTTTAACCTTTTTTTTCCTACCAACTTTGACCACCTTTGACTTTCTGTTTTGATCTTTAACATCCGCCTTTTAAAAATCTTTCACTTTCTTTATTTTTGCTTTTCCAATTTTCCTATCCGAACAGTAAATTTTGACTAACTTTGACTTTTTTGTAAGTTCGAGGTCGACCAAACTCCCGCTAGGTTATATTACTAGTTAATATACAAAAATCACTTGCATGGCCTTAGGGGGAAGGACCACTTACCCTTCCTACCCTATCATCCTCCAATCGTTACCCGTCATGCTACTCAGTTTATCCACTACCCTAGATCATCCAATTTGGTGACACCATTACCATAAACTACCCTCTTCCTTTTTTATTTGAAATAAATGAACACATGAATAATTAACACATTCCTAAAAATTAAAATTTATACATTCTTACAAAATAAAATCAATACAATCCTAAAAATAAAAATTTAAATTAACTAATAATTAAATATTCAACACACAATCATAAACTAATATATTCCAAAAAATTAAAATGTATCCCAATTACTCAAGAAACGATTCGAACGACGAGACGGAACAATCGCTTTCACGGTCGTCCGACCTATGACCGAGATTTAGAAGAAGTGGGCTTTTGGGCGTTGGACAGCACATTTCCTCACCTGACTCCCGGGGTCAGTTTCATAGCCTTTAGATCAAGTTGGGACTTCATGTGTTGTATTGGGGTTTCTTGGTGGATTGTTTGCCGTTGCAAGATGATACCCCTCCCCAGTTGTTATTCGTGCTAGTTGTAGTTGACTAAAGGTATAATCATATACCCTGTTCAACTCTTCCACAATCGAATAGTTAGGATGTTGTGGACGGTAGTACTCAAAAACTAGAGGAGGTTGGTTTGTAGGCGTTAGGTTTGAAGGTGGTGGGTTTAATGTTTGAGGCTTTGCACGATGTGTTGACCGTCGACGGTTTGAAGACGATGGGTTTGGATGTTGTTGGTTTGAAGGTTCCTAGTTTATACGGCGACGTGTTAATCGTTGTTAGGATCGGAGGCTCTCATGATTGTGTTTGTTTGTATAAATTGAACATTCAGAGAATATGAAACAGTGAAAAGTGCAGCGGAAATGAATACAAACTTTGTAAACACAATCCAAAGAAGAGAATAGTATGATAAACAATTGCTTCACATTAAGTCGAATGATTGAATTACAAAGCAAATGATTACAAGCATGCTTACAATACTAAGCTCCCCCTCAGCCTGATACCCCCAAGGTTGGTTGCACAAGATGAAAGGATTGGACTGGAGAAGAAGAATCCACTCAGTCAATCAAATGTAACAGTACAGGGTACTGCTCCATTGATAGGCAAACCAAACCACTGAGGCATCTCAGCTGACGTCACCATAATAGTGACATCTAACAACCTAACAACCTACAGACACTGTTCTATACAAACTACTGATGTTTAACAACTGATTATAAGTACAATACAAAGCAAGAGATAACTATTGCTTCTTGTTCCGCTGTTGTAGCCTGAGCACTGATGTTGAGCATTAGTGCTTTCTTCAAAGGTGATCAGTCCTTGAATGGGCAGTGCTTGTGTCTTCAGCAGTACTTAGGAAACAGCAGTAGATAGAGCAACAGTGTTTGTCTTCAGCAGTCTTTAGAGTTTCATCAGTGTTTGGTTCATCAGTTGTTATAGTGAGCAGTACTTAAGATCCATCAGCTGTTAGATTACCACTGTCAAGGGGAAAGCCTAGTGCAAACAGCTGCTTATTTTGATTCCACTGTTGTGATCCGGTTTTGGCTTTCATTATCTGTTCCTCTGGTAGGGTTCAATCCCAACAATCTCCCCCTAGAACAGATAATGCCAAAACCCTTCATTATTCTGGACCTTTATTCCTCATCAAAAGTTCCTTAGCTTGGCTTTTAAATTCTTCTTCAAATTCCTTGGAACTCAGGTCATCTTCATCCCTACACAATGTAAGTTCAAGGAGATCTTGCAAATCTTCAACACTAAGGCCTAGTGCTTCTTTCCTTGATATATACTTCATTTCGCCATTGGATCTGACCAAGGTCAATACGTGGGTCTTTTGATCAGACATCCACTTTAGTACTTTTAATCCTAATGGGTTTCTTGGGAGAGATTTATTTTTTGATGAGTTTGGAGATGTTGGCCTTGAGAACACTTGCAGACTTTCAGACATTCTTTTGAAGGCCATTTCAATGACATTGTTTGTTGCAGCTATGTCTTCTGCAGTCTCTCTTTCAATTAGCTCTTGCCTCGCAATGTTTGTCATGCCTGTTGAAGTGTTTGGTGATGCAGGTTTAGTTAACACCTTCTTAAAAAGTTTCTGAAGCTTTGTTGAGCTCTCTTCTTTTAGACCCATTTTCATGATGGTTTCATTGAAGTACTCAGCTTCCCTTTTCTTTACCTCTTCTTCAGACAGTTGTTTTCCTTCTTCTTGGTTTGACATAAGAATAGGATTATCTGCTGATTTGAATAGTTTTTGGAGGTTTTCAATATGCTGTTCAAGCTTCATCATTTGTTTATGCTTCTTTGAAGTGCCTGAAATAGTTATCTTCCTTTTCTTCAGCCTTTCATAGGCTTCATCAGTCTGCTGCTTTGACCATTTTGATATGGCTTTGACATTATCCATTTTTGCATCCACCAGCTCCTGTTTCTTTCTTTTGTACTCAGCAGTTAGGTCAGCGATGAGCCTTTTGTATTTGCTCCAATTTGGAGCATTCTTCTTCTTTTTAGGAACATTCTTGATTCTATCAATCCTGTCAGCTTCATGCTTTAGAGCAACTATTGGCCATTCTTCAAACTGTTTTTCTTCAGCAGAATAGAATTTCTCTTTCATGATATAGGCTAGATATTCTTTTCTTAATTTATTTCGTTGATCAGCCTTTTCTTTGTTCAGTTCTTGTGCAAACTCTTCCATCTGCTTCACTTTTGAGAGTAAGAATTCCAGTTTTTCAGCAATGGCCTCGTCACTTAGACCTTCACTTTCAACTTTAGCTCTTATTTTAGCTTGCCTTGCCTTGAGCTTGAGATATTCATCCATATCCTCTGGTGCTATAAAGCCTATGAGTGAGGGGAATATTCTTTTTGAAGGATCTTCCTCTGCGTAGAATTGTCTCATCTCATTTTTTACAGCTTCTAGTTCCAATGGATATTTTGCAGCATTAGGATCATGTATGTCCTCATCGGCAGAGATTGCTTTCCTTTTTCTGGTGTAGAGCTTTGGTTGTGTTGTAGGAATGGTGAGAGCAGTGGTGGATAGTTGACTAACAGTGGTTGAAACAACTGGTGTTTCAACCGCTGTTGTCATTACAACTACTGATATGTCAGCAGATGTCTTCTGCTTTTGAGCAGGGGTTGTGATGGCAGTGGTTTGAGTGGTGATGAGTGACTGACTAACAGTAGTTGGAACAACTGGTGTTTCAACCACTGTTGTCATTACAGCAGATGTTGTAACATCTGCTGCCTTCTGCTTTTTGGCAGGAGGTGATGATGGGGTGGCTGTTTTTGATGGTGAAGTTGTTGTTGGTGATGTGATCACAGATGATGGTGGAGCATTGGTTATGGTGGTGTGTGGTGATGTGGTGTGTGTTGATACAGTAGCTTTGGTTTGGCTATTTTCTGGCTCAATAAAGATACCATCATCAATTCCTTTCTTTTTCCACTTGATCTTCTCCCCCTTTTTGGCATTATCTGGGAAGGGTTCATTCATGAAGAGTACAGTGGGAGGAATTTTTTCCAGAGGCACTTTGGATATGAGCCTTGATAGCTTTAATATCTGCCTGAGTATCTTTAAATCTTGACTCCACCATGTTTGTCAGCTTTTGTACATGTATAGCATGCTGCTGATTAGCCATCTGCTTTTGTCTTTCCAGCAGTGGTTGGAACATGGTCCATAACTCATTTGCAGCAAGTGCCGGTTGAGCAGGTGCTTGAGCTGGAGGAGCAGTAGATTGGGCTTTCTGAGCTTTTAACAGCTGCTGCACTATATCCTTTATTTCAGCAACTGAGGTTTCCAGGTTTTCAACCCTGCCCGTCAATTCCTGATATTTTGAATCATCACCCAAGTTAATGGGATCATCTGAATCCCCACCAGCAGTGGTTTTACCAATGTGTGACTTAGGGACTGAATCCCAAAAATCATTCGTTGATGCCCCTTGTTCTTGGTACTGGGGACTTCTTTCTTCAGCACTTGATAACCTTTTGATGTTGCCAGTGGTTAAAACAAACTCACTGGTGGTTCTCAGTGGTGCTATTGAAGAAATTGCCTTCAAGGGAGTCTTATGAATGTAACCACTGTCCAAATGTAAACCAGTGGGTTCAACATTTGTAGTGGCTGCTCCACTTGAACTACTGACAGGAGTTACTTGCAACTCCTGCAGTGTAACCTCCTCAGTTGTTGCTGGGATAACAGCGATATCAGCATCAGACCCAGTCACTTGTGGGAGTATACTCTCGGTGATAGGTGTTTGAGAGGAACTGGTTTGTGTCTGAGTAATACCAACTGTATGCAACAAGGGTGTTATGGATGGTGGTAGTGTAGGGGGTGAGGGTAAAGGAGTTGAAAGAGACATGTCTTTGGGATCAGGACTGTGGAAGATGGATCCGAGTGGATCCAGAGCTTCATATTGCGGGGTCCCTGTGTTTACAACCTGATCCTTTTGTGAGGATGCAGGAGGAGTTTGAGGCAAGGGTGGAGATATTTCTTCCAACTACTGTGAGGAAGTAGCAGCAGTGGTTATCGGTGACATTTGTGTTGTCACTGGCAGTGGCTCTGGGATCTCATCTTCCAGAGGTGCCTTTGTTTTGGGTTTGGGGGGCTTTCTGGATGTTTTCTTTTTGGTCTTTTTGGTGGTGGCAGGTGTGGGTTTCAAAACAGTGGGTGTGCTGCTTTGATCACCTGGAGCAGTGGGCTCAGCAGCCGATACCTGAGGAGCAGTTTCATCTGCTAAATTCTGCTCAGGCACATCTGCTTTTGTTTTTATAGGTGCCAACATTCTAGAGAATGTTTCAGGCGTTAAACAGTTTATTTTAAAAGAAGCACCTTGTTTGGGCAATTCTGTATCTTCCTTTTGAAATTTTTGTTCAAAATAGTAGCTCAGAAACCTTGGAAAGAGAAGAAATGCTTTATTATCAACATTCTTTACTAAATCATCAAAAATCTCCTGGGAATAATTAAAATTTTCATTATTTAAAATTGCATATCCCAGGCATTGAATTTTTGATGGTATTTCATTAAAAGAAGTTGTTTTATTAGAAACACACATCAATAGAGTGTGAAATAAAAACCTTGGAGCAGAAGGGAAGAAACCTTTTTATAAGGTATCCCTTTTTGGTTGCTCTGCATAACCCCTATTCATTAAAATCCTTTTTCAACTCAGTTTTCGAAAAAGAGGTTTTACCTTCCAGATCATTGAGTTTGAAGACTTCAGAAATAGATTGTGGAGAGATTTGAATCTTTTTACCCTGTATCGAGGAGTTGATGGCTGTGACAATGTCTCCTTGTTTTTCAAGGGTGGCATTTTTCCAGAACTCTCTCTGGGTTTGTAGATAAATGGGAGCGTCTGCTGTTAACAAAGTTTTATACTTTAATGCAGATAAGGTATCAATGATGGAGTCGAAGGTGTTGTCGGTTGTGGGTTTTGTGAGTATACCCACATAGTTGTGAGGGGATTTGTAACGAATTTCTGTGGTTTCAGCGGCCATTTGAGTGGCGTCTGTGGGAGCAGAGGAAGAAGATGATTTTGATTTTGACTTCGATTTTGATTTCGTCATTTTTGATGAAGAAGATCAAAGAATGTTTTGGAGTTATGAGTGGGAAACTGCTTTGTGAAGAGAATGTTTGGAATTCAATTCGACAGTGAAACCCTGTTTGGGGTTTTGATCAGGGTTTTATTTAGGGAAAAAGGAATTACTGATGTGGCAGCGGTTATAATGATCTGACGACTAAAAACTAACCACGTGCCAACCCCTGATGGAAGAGTAAATAATGGAGGATAATTGTTTTGGGGGCCACTGATGAAACAAGCATCAGTGGTTACAACGGTAATAAATGAAGCAGTGGGTGATTTTTACCATCAGTGGATGCTATTACTACATCAGTGGATAGCATATCAGTGGATAAAACACTGATTTTGAACAACAGTGCATATCATGAAAGTGAGAGAACAGAGGTTGACTTTCAGCAGTGGACAGACATTAGAAAGCAGATGTTTGAAAACACGGCAGCAGTTAAGGGAAAACAGTGGTAGAAAATAAAATGAAGACCATTAGTACAACAACTGTTAGTGCAGCAGTGTTTTAACTTTTGACAAATGATGTTAGCATCTGCTTGTTCAGATGTAGGAATTGATTTTGTCTTGAGTAAACACAATATCATGTCCAACATCTGTTGAGCTCCAGAAATGCTATGCTTAACAAAATACATTTTAGATGTAGATTATCAAGTTTAAATTGCCAGCAGTTATCTCAGAAATCTTTGTTCAAGGTTTTGCCACATGTTCATTATTCCTGACAGTGGTTTAGCATCCCAGATGATGAAGACTTTTCTACTAAGGCTACTCATTTTGTGTCTAATTATTTGAACTAGAATATGAGTATCTCAGTAGTTCAAAATCAATTTGCAATCAGTTTTTTGATCTGTGATAAACTAACTTGAGCTTAACATGACCTTGACATATGCACCATTTCCTTTTGATCAGTTTTAGGAATAGTAATTTCAAACAAAAATAAGGAAATTACATCCTGACCAGAGATGAACTTTTTACTATCAAAAATGAGTAAAAGTACAAAATATATTATAAAAAATAATATATCTGGTTTTATTCTGAGAAAAACTTCTGTAAAAATTTTGAAAATAACATCAAAAGGATCTGGTAACTTTCCAAATAAGCTCATGATCGTATCATTCTCAAGCTATTTTGACCACTGTTTAGGATCATTTTCTTGTCAATTGATTGTAAATTCTTCTTTTAAGGTCAATCACTGGGGATGCCATTGTTACCTGAACAATTCCTGTATTGATGAATGCACACAGTTGCATGATGATCATTGTTTACCCAACTTTGGACTCATAAGTGTTTTATGTTTATACTCTTTTTCTTTTGGCTTCAAAAGTTTTGAGATAAACACGCTTTTGAGTTTTGTTCATTTTCTTCTTCCTTTTTTACCCTTCCCATTCATAAGTACAGAAATACTTACTGGGAGATCTTATTTAAGAAAAGCTTAATCCAGAATCATTTTGTGGTAATGTTTTGAGAGATCTGGCCACATTTGTACATGTTTTATTACCAATTCTCACATTACGTATGATTTGGATTGTTTTGACCCCAGATTTTCTTAATGTGTTTTGACAGAGTTGATTTAGTCCTTTTGAGGAGTCTCAACCTGCCTTTTAACATATAAGATTTCATGACTAAAGTTTTATTTCCCTCTTTCTAAGTTAGCTAAACACTAATGTTTATTATGAACATAGGTTTTGTTAATCTGAGGTCCATACTTTAGTACAAAATATGATGAAATCATCACAAATTTCATAACAACAGTTGAAATCAATTTTGACTGAAGATTATCATACCATAGTTACCAGATATGTCTTCAGATCTGAAAATTATGGGTGATTTGTGTATGACATCACTTGTTGTTTGAAATTTTTGGATGTTATGACATCTTGGTTGTTTTACAGAGTATCTGATCCATCATTTTGAATATGATTTCTCGTTGCTCTGTTTTTCAACTAAATACAATCAACCTTAGTATCAATGAATTTTGAGCTGAACTGTTATGTCAAATTGATTAATAGATCGAATTTGACTGTCCGAGCTCTGATACCAATTGTTAGGATCGGAGGCTCTCATGATTGTGTTTGTTTGTATAAATTGAACATTCAGAGAATATGAAACAGTGAAAAGTGCAGCGGAAATGAATACAAACTTTGTAAACACAATCCAAAGAAGAGAATAGTATGATAAACAATTGCTTCACATTAAGTCGAATGATTGAATTACAAAGCAAATGATTACAAGCATGCTTACAATACTAAGCTCCCCCTCAGCCTGATACCCCCAAGGTTGGTTGCACAAGATGAAAGGATTGGACTGGAGAAGAAGAATCCACTCAGTCAATCAAATGTAACAGTACAGGGTACTGCTCCATTTATAGGCAAACCAAACCATTGAGGCATCTCAGCTGACGTCACCATAATAGTGACATCTAACAACCTAACAACCTACAGACACTGTTCTATACAAACTACTGATGTTTAACAACTGATTATAAGTACAATACAAAGCAAGAGATAACTATTGCTTCTTGTTCCGCTGTTGTAGCCTGAGCACTGATGTTGAGCATCAGTGCTTTCTTCAAAGGTGATCAGTCCTTGAATGGGCAGTGCTTGTGTCTTCAGCAGTACTTAGGAAACAGCAGTAGATAGAGCAACAGTGTTTGTCTTCAGCAGTCTTTAGAGTTTCATCAGTGTTTGGTTCATCGGTTGTTATAGTGAGCAGTACTTAAGATCCATCAGCTGTTAGATTACCACTGTCAAGGGAAAAGCCTAGTGCAAACAGCTGCTTATTTTGAGTCCACTGTTGTGATCCGGTTTTGGCTTTCATTATCTGTTCCTCTGGTAGGGTTCAATCCCAACAATCGTCAACTTTGTGAATCTTCTGCCTGTTCAGTAGGAAAGAGAGAACCACTCCTCATGTTGATCAAATATGGTGAAAAAAATGGATGCAGAGAAAAAAATATTGTGAAATCATAGAGATTTTGAAATAGTGTAGAAGAAGAATTGAATTGGTTTAAACAATAAATGATAAAATATTAATTCATTTAATTGAATTTTTTTTAATATCAAAACAACTGACAGTTGAAAAGCAATTCACATCCACCTCTCATCGGCAAACACACACTCAAAACGCTACCAGTTGGGCGTCATCCGCCAAACCGGCGACGATGTAACCCGAGCTGGTAAGGGGTACCCGCTGATAAAAGTTCAAGTGGCCCGCCTCTCCTTATGGACCGGTAAAAGGCAAAAAATACATAACACTACTTACAGGGCCGGCTCTGGGCCCGGCAAACCCGTGCCGACGCCCGAGGCCCAAAATTTCAAAGGGCCCGAAAAGTCTTTATAAGCTTATATATATTTATTAAATTATATACTTAGTATATTTATCCGTTTATTATACAAAAAAATATTGGTTGTGTAGTGGCAAAAACCATCTCAAAATAATGCAAACGTCTCAAGTTCGAGTCTTTCCTCCATTACTAAGTTTTTATTTTTGTAATTCATTTACCCTTAACCATAATTTTGGGCCCAAATCTTTTCGTCGCCCAAGGCCTAAATTTTTTCAAGAGTTTTTGGGGACGGCTCTGACTACTTACTTTTACTTTGACATTTCTTATCAAAAGAACTTGTAGTTTATTAGTATCGAAGTGTTTAGTAAATGTGTTCATTGTTAAGTCGTTGAGAATTTTCATCTTATGATTAACATTGGTATATTTAGACAACATTTGAGTTAGTTGCTAAATAAATAAATAAAAACTGACACTTCTTTGAAAATTTATTTTAGAAAGAAACCTGCACGTACGCACCCAAGGCCATGGAGTCTAAACCTTTGCTCCATACCTACTGGACGATCGCCAACCACATGTCCACATGTCGTAAGTGATGATCTAAGACTATTTGTTTTTAGTATTATATATCGTTTTTAAAGACTGTATCAATAGCCATGATAATGATACTTGCTTCGGGATAATTTATCCTGATAGAATATATCATTTGAATGAAAATTTAATCAAACTAATTTTTTGAGCCGGGACCCGGGTAGGTTTTCGAACTTAGCCAATATTTTACATTTGATTTTATTTTATTCATGATTATAAAAAAAAAATCACAACTTGTAAAAGTTAAATAAAATAATCCACCAACTTTCTTTAATCGAATGCATGAATTTATTAGTTATCAACAGTTAGTTTGAAAACCTCTTAAACCGTGTGTAGCGGTAGTGTAAAATGACGTGATCTTTGCCATTTCACGTCAGAAAACAGAAAACGGCCAAACACCATCTCAGTGGCGTGATCTTCGAAATTTTGGTGTTGGTGTAATTATAAAAACGCCTGTGAAATTTTGCATTTCAAAAAATTACCGTTATGCAATAGTAATAAAAAAATTAATTTCCATTTTTTTTATTTACATTTAACACTTATATAATCCTCATTCACCCACTTTTTTAAACACATTTCTACAATCTCACTCTAAATTTTTATAAAAACACACAATGTATCCGTTCCGTCCCACTTTTGGTGCTCCGTCTCAGCCAACCAACCCAAATTCGTCTCGCCTAACAACTACCAACCTTCAATACCGAGATTGTGATCCGAATACGATCAGGTACTGTACACACAACTGTTTGGAGGAGATGAATCGACGAATTCAAGATATATGAGACCTTGCGCATAGGCGTTTGGAAACATTACAAGAAATTCGTGTATTTGTTTAAACCGATCGAGCACCTCTAAGAAGATGCACGCGCCTAGCACAAATTCGTGACAAATACGGATTTTAGAGCTTTATTTTTTTAAGTATTCATATGTTTTTATTTTTAGTACTTTTGAATATTTTGTCTTTAATTTTTAGAATTTTAATTAATGTTAATGTATTTTTTTTATTTAATGAAATATTATTTGTTTTATTTTTTTTAAAAAAAAATTAAATAACTGGGTAATGATTGAACCGGGCATTATGTGAAATTATACCACTTTTTGACCTAAAGCCCAATAATCCCCAAGTGACTAAAATGCTACATGTCACATAACGCTCAAATGAAGGGCTTGATAGCTCCACTACAAACATCATGATATAGTTAATCGTGTTGAAATATTAACCCATACTCTTAACTTATCAGATAGATACTCTTTCAATTAGTCATGTATGAGAACCAACAAAACCTGTTAAATAACTATGCTCTCATCCGATTTATTCAAAGTGGTGCATGCATTATCATCTACATTTCTTGTACCTCTCAAATATTTCATTCAAGTATTCTCGTTCCCTTCAAATTCTTCTTTTTACCTCTTAAATATCCCATTCCATTACACTTTCTTTTCTTTTTTTTTTTTTTTTTCATTTATATCTTTACATGCATTCCGGTGTAGATAACACGAATTTTGACCATTATGTCACTAAAATACACATAACCCTAAAGTTAAGGTTCCCAACTGTGTTTTCTAGGCTCCACCTTCGACCATTGTATCAATCCTTTTTATATTGTTCCTTTTGTAATATTTCTGAAGAATGTGATAACCAAACAATCATTTTATAAACTAAATTTTGTGGGTAAACACGGTGGATTGTCATTGGTATGCTCCCTTTGGCGCACACGTACAACATATTTTGTGCCAAGTACCGGTTGACAAATTCCCATTCGTGAGCTTGCACACGAAGTACAAAATGTGACACATGGTACATGATTTGTGTCATGTGCGACATATTTTGTGCCAAATACTTGTGACAAATTCTCACTAGTATTTTAACAAAAATCGTCACATGCGTATTTCGAAGAGTTCGACACCAATTCTTATCTTCGCAATACTATGTACACTTTCACATGTGTTTAAGTCTTAATCTTCAATAAATCTAATACAAAAGTTACGAGAAACGCTACCATATATTGATGAACGAACGAGAGAAGGGACGAAACTTTGGAAAAGAGTTACAACACCAAGCCAGTCCTCTTATTTTTTGGAGCATCGGGATATAACGAATTAATACCTTAATCAATGAAACATAAAAGTCATATGAAACATGTTTTTTTAGTTGGGCTAAATATATGAAGGCGATTGGTAGGTAATATAGGTGAATGTTATATATAGAACGAGGTAATCTTTTTGAATAAAACAAATTTCCACAACTTTGGATATCAAAATGAGGTCAGAGTTATATGATTTGGTAAAGTTTGGTTGACATCTGTTCTATTCAACGGAGGTAGCGTAGCTTACCACTCTACAAACCACTATGTCCCCATAATAATATATGTTTATTCAAACAGAGTCTTTGAAAACATATTTCATACTATTTGTTAATATAAATTTACTAAGTTTACAAATCTAGAAGATAAAGCAGGTATACAAACTGTTATTGTGAAGAATTTTTATCGATAAATGCTAGCGAGAATGGTTTTGAACTAATAGGAATATCCAATATTGTCACTTTATTGCGGTTTAAAACCCCCAGATTAGTTCAAACTGGATGTTAAGACAATTTCAATTGTTACCCAAGTTGCTGAAAACTTATGATTCTATCACTGATTCAACCACAGATTAACTACTAGCTCACGTTTTTCCAATTTAGTTATTAAAGTTTACATTGTTGAGAGTTAGTATCATAGGTACTACTGAATAAAATAAATATATAGATATATAGTAAGTAAAAGTTGTTCTACTAGAAAATTGGGCAATTGAGACCAAAAATCAGTCGCAAAATTAGCCATCGATTTATGAACGTAATCATAACAGTTGTAATCTCGGTCACAAAACAAGATTACTTCTGGAGATTTCGGAATTGACAGTCGTAGTTGCCTAGTTTTCTAGTACTCTTTTATGATATATTGTAGTTTTAAGGAAACTAAGAACGTCCAAAAATGCATGGCTGCTGTGTCCTTATTATAAGAAAAAAAATATATTATTAGAAAAAAAGGAGGTTGATAAGCAACTTCGGTTTCTTCTCTTTGTGCACAAAATCAAAATTCCTATAAAATATTCTACGTAAGTAACATAACAAAACAAGCAAGTTGAAAATGCTGTTTAATAAACGTCACTCATTTTGCATATAAGAACACAGTTGGCTCAGTTAGTTTGCACAAGCTCACTCTAATTCTCTCTAAAAAAATAGTAAGTTTATGCTGATCTGAATAACTATGGGCCGGCCTCCTTGTTGCAGCGAGAGTAACGATTTGAAGAAAGGTCCATGGACTCCCGAAGAAGACGAGGTTCTCAAAGGTTACATCCAGAAACATGGCCATGATAGTTGGCGCGCTTTACCCAAACGTGCTGGTTTGAATAGGTGCGGAAAGAGTTGTAGATTGAGATGGATTAACTATCTTAATCCGGATATTAAAAGAGGAAAGTTTTCTGAGCAAGAAGAGAATCTCATCATTAACCTCCATTCCAGTCTTGGAAATAAGTAAGCTTTTTTTTTTCCTTTTTTTTATTTTACCTGCCACAGTTAAGTATATATGCAGATTTGAATTACATTTTTACTTACTTAAAAGGGTGGTAGGATTGTGACATTTTTTATTGAATAATGAAATTAGTTATCTACATGTTGTCTTCTTGCAACCAAAACTTAATTTCATAGTATTACCTAGAATGAATATATTAATTAGGTTTTCTTTGTAGTAATCCTAAGTGTATTTTGATGTGGTTTTCTGTAATTTTCCTATATATGTAGTTTATTAATAATGCGTAATAGTTTACGAGGTTTTCATTATTCTATAAATAGGTGGTCCAGAATTGCTTCACAACTTCCAGGAAGGACAGATAACGAAATCAAGAATTACTGGAACACCCATATCCGAAAGAAGTTTCTTAAAGCTGGAATTGACCCGAAAACACATAAACCAATTCCTAATCTCGGTATCTTTGTCAATGCTATTTCCCAGTTAACCGCTTCGTCATCTAACTTGCCCTTTAGGGTACCAACCATTATGAGCCCATGGACCACCATTTATGATCAGTTGTTGCATAACATATTGCAAATTGTAAACATGAACCCCTTACCAAATGTCACCAAATCAACTATCTTGGATTCACAGTGTGATTTCAAGAAACCTGATGATCAGCTACTGCTTGACGAAACGATTAACCAATATGTGATGAATCCGGCGGAAGATTGGATGAAGTATGTAAGCAATATTGTTTTGGAACCACAAAGTGAATGTAATTCCATTGATGCAAGCTTGATGGGGAGCTATGGAGATAGGATTGAGCTTTCTGAAACATTTGCTGATTGTGGAAACGCGATCGATAACTTGTTTATCGATAATCAGCTTCCAGGTTTACTCTCAATGGCTCCAGGAGAATCTGTGGACAAGAATATCATAAACATCATGAATTCACCACAATCTAAAGAAGTTCATGTTGGTTTGGACGATTATTATGATTCTATTTCAAATGTTTAGTAGTAATAAAAGTTGTTGAATGTGTTAATGAATTCTTGTATTATGGTTTAATAACGTTTGAGCCGTCTCCAAAAGATTGTAATGCTGAAACGTTTGTTGGAGCCAAATATTCCAGAAGATTGTAATGCATAAAATTTGTTATTTCTAGGAATGAATCGTTGAAAAAATTAGTAGGAAACTGAAATGATGTTTCACTGAGTTTAGATACAAATAATTATATGTAACTACTGGGATTATGCCACTTGGGTTCAGGGGCGGACCCAAGTTCAGTCTAAGGTGGACGGGCGCACTCTCGGGAAAAAAAAATTAGTGCTAAGTTCCGTCAAAAATCTCGTCCGTATCCCTTGGAATTTTTCGACCGCACCCCTTGAAATTTTTCGTCCGCACCCCTTAGGTAAAAAGTGTTATCAATTTATATTTTAATTTTTTTAAGTAAACTCTTATTTAAAAAAAATACTACCTAAATTATA
This sequence comes from Helianthus annuus, assembly GCF_002127325.2. Lineage (NCBI taxonomy): Eukaryota > Viridiplantae > Streptophyta > Magnoliopsida > Asterales > Asteraceae > Helianthus > Helianthus annuus. The sequence continues at coordinate 140,144,286 of NC_035434.2, forward strand.
TAACTTTTAATGCCTAACTAACTAAACCCAAATACTCATATCTTTACCCACTTATATTTCCTAACTAGCTAGCCCACTAAGTCTTAGTCCATAAACCAAACCCAACAATATTTCAAACTATAATAAAATAATTAAAGTCAAAACCTTTTGAAATTCTCCCCCCCCCCTCTCTCTCTCTCTCTCTCTCTCTCTCTCTCTTGCGTCCCTGCACTGCCAATGAACAACATCACCCAGCGACAACAGTCCAGCAGCCGGCGACCACCGTAATCAGCCACCATACCACCGTCGTTCGACACCAAATCTAACCGGAATCCGAACACGGGTAAGTTTCTTTCTTATTTTTATGATTTTGGTTGATATTATAGGAGAAAAATGGGTAATAACGTTGTTAAATAGGTTTGAAATTTTGTGTGTTTTGACGTTGTTTATGGTTGTTTAGATGATTTTTAGGGTGATTATATTGTTTATATATTTTTAGGGTGATTACAACTTATATTATGATTTCTCGGGCTTGAATAGTTTAAAATTAAAATTAAAACTTTACGTTATGGAACGATGAACTTTTGTTATATAGAGAAAGAATTGCTTAAAAATTAGCTTTAGATAATATTTTGGAAAGATTTCAAAAAATGAAAACCCGTTGGGCGTCGTTGTTTTAATTATGTTTGTAACAAGTTTTGACATTTTTTATTATTATATAAATTTAGTTTAATGTTCGTTTGTTTTACATGACCCGACCCGATACGAACCGATTTTTTTACTTACATACCTAGGAGCCTAAAATTTTTAAAAATGTTCTGCACCCCCATGGAAAAATTCCTGGGTCCGCCACTGCTTGGGTTGTAGCCCAGTGGTAAGAGGTAGAGTCTCTTTGGTGAAAGAACAAGGTTCAAACTTAGGCAAGTGAAATTAGCCATTTAAACTACTTGGATATCCCGCACAATTACATGTTAGGGGTCGTTAGGGATCCTAGATCCTGAACAGGCATCCTCGTACGCTAACAATATTAACTTTATACTTGTACTAATTATTTTATTGTATCTTCACAGGTATTTGGTGATGACTAAATCTCCCGAGAATCATTAGAATCTTTTTTGTAGGATTGAGGATCCCGGATCCTAAATGGTCTCAGTATCCTCCTGAATATTAATGCTACTAACCGATATTTATCCGTTTGTTTCAACTCCCACTCACAGGAACGTTTATACGACCAAGTCATGACCTGGAGACTCGCATTGATAGTGGATATGCACGTGGGGAATGAATTGATTTAGTCTACAACACTCGCAAGTGAAGACCAAGTAGTCTCCAGGAATCCCGGACAGTTTGTTATGTTCCCTTTGTATTTAAAAAGCTGATGTATCGATTAGAAACACACTACACACTCTCGCATACATTGAAACACTTGTATTTCTTTTCACAATTTAATAAGTAGAACAGAGACAACACTACGTTTAGTCGGCTCCCGAGGTTATATGCTGGTGATCCTTAGCGATCAAGGGTTTTCCTTGTAAAGATCCTGAGTCATTTACTGCATTGTCATGCACATATTTTGCATTATCCTAAAAAGCACACTACCTAACAACTAGTGTGGATGCCTCTGGTGGACGTTTGAGACCGTTCAAGTCACGACCGAAGTTGACGGCGTTCCTCTGTTGGTTTGACTCGGCGTACGAGATGCAAGTGACGGCGATACGGTACGACACGAGAATGACATTATCACGATGTCATCATGACATCATCATGATGATGTCATGCTTGATAGATTAAATTCATATCACACATGAAACATGATTGTGAGAATTACATATGTAAACACACGAAATAGTTGGACAAGAAACAATGATACACGACACATGTGTGTTGATGCGAAACTGCGAAACACATGAGTGTGTTTCATGTGTGACACGAAATATGTACTTAACCGTGTTTGTGTTTCGTGTTACACGAAACATATACTATGCATATTATTGTTACCTTATTTCGTGTTTTCATCTCCTATTTCGGTTGAACTCCATCACAACAAGAGACTCCCTTAGCTCAGATAAGAACAAATCACCAAAGCGATGTAGTAAACTAGGAGGGAGGTGATCTAAATTCTTCGGTTGTCATATCAATTGAAATAATCAGGTTATAATTATCTATCTTATATCCACGATCGTTAGTAATTCTGTCAGTAGCAAGGCAATAAAGAACTCCATCTATAACTACTCGATAAGATCCAAAGTAATTGATTTACGAGGGAGATTACTGCTATATGAACTTCTCCATACCCGTGAGCTTAATGTAAAAACTCAACTTGCCAAGACATGCAACTTCTACTTTCAACCTTGCTCCATGTCTCAATCTTTGAAATTTGGATTATCTTAGGGTCAATAGTTTCACGACAAACCCCAAAACCTACAACGCTTTCATATATCCCATCTCCCACAAAAGGCACAACTACAAGACCTGCTTTTCTAACAGAAGGATTCCAGATAACAGCACCACAACCCTTTCGATAACCACCATACAAACAAAACAAGCCATGAGAGCTGCCGATTGTTGTAGGATATTTGGGCATCTTAACTAGGGGTGTTCATCGAATCGAATATCGAATTTTCGAATTATTTGAATCGAATTGTTCGAATAATTTTTATTTTTCCTTTAATTCGTATTCGATTCGAATTCGATTAAAACCTATCGAATTCGATTCGAAATCGTATTCGAATAAAAAACCTAATTCGTATTCGATTCGTATTCGATTAAAATTTCGAATTCGAATAAATTCGATTTAATTCAGACTCTTTAAAACATGTAAAAAACAATCAAAATGAAACACAAATTTTAAAGCAGCCATAAAGCACGATATCACATTAAAAAGTTTCAAATAAAGTACCACAAGTCTAAAATTCAAAACAAAAAGTCGGTAATAATCACTCCACATTACAAGTTAATATTTTTATGGTTAGAAATCTATTGATAAATTTGTTACCTAGGTTTTACTTATGGGTCATGTAGTGGGTTTGGTAATGGGTAATTTTAATACACGGAAATTTTTTTGAAAATAATTTATAGTATAGCTTAATAAAAGTTATATATGTATTATATATAAAATTAATAAATAAAAATGTATAATTTTTATTCGAATTTCGAATCGAATTTGAGATTATAAATTCGTATTCGATTCGTATTCGATTTACTTGACTCGAATTGAATCGAATTCGAATTCGGACTCTTATAATCGAAACGAATTCTTGATAATCGAATCGAATTTAAACGAATTTCGAATTTTTTGAATTCGAAACGAATCCTGAACACCCCTAATCTTAACCAAGAGGGAATAGTCAGGGAAACTTTTTGCTAAGTGAAACATATTTTAAAATGAACCATCACAATACCTTACAAGTAGATGTTGATAGTGGCTGCTATAATGCTTAATAAAATCAGGGCCATTGATGAGAGACTTCCATGCTTTGGAGACACATTGAAACTGAATCAACGATTTCACAGGGAGCATTGTCATGATTTCCGCTTGGATTTCAGTTGGTACGTTGTCTGACATTTTAACGTTGATTATGGAGATTGCTAATGGTATGAATTTTCTAGGTTTTTTTTCTTAGATTGATATAACATAGCGTCCTTTGAAAAATATTAATTGAAAAACCTTTTCAAAATGGGTGTTAACAAATATAAAAGCTAAATAAAATATCCTCCAAAACATAGCCAAATCATTTTTTTAACGACAAATTTCTTTTATTCCCTACTCTCTGTGGGACTTGAACCCAAGACTTCCTGCTTCCAAGGTGTTTAAAAAATTTATTTTTGCCAATGGACCACCACCCCATAGGCAACCCAATCATATAAGTTCAAAGAAGGTTTGAAAAGGTATAAAACGAATTAAAAAAAAAAAAATACAAACTAAACAAACAGCCTTAAAAAAACATAGCCAGATCATCTAAGTTCAAAAAAGGCTTTAAAAGGTATAAAACGATTTATGTTCCCAAATTTAACAAACCCTACCATCTTTCATAATTCTACCCATATTCTATTGGAGAAGATTTCTTTATTTTGGTCTACATATATTTTTCCGTATTTTACTTGTCTTGTTTGCATGTTTAGTGGGATTGTAGGTTTCATATAAAGTATAAACTCCTCTGAACGTTTGTATTTTTTTTTAACGGTAAATTTGGATCACTGACGGACCACTGTAGTATCATCGTGCCACCTGCAGAACCACCCGATCAGGAGGAAACCCAATAAATCTGGGAAAACCCCCATTGTGGGAATCGAACCCATGACCTAATGGTCATAAGCCTTATCCCACCCCAAGATACCACTAGGCTATAATGTCATGGTGAACGTTTGTAATATGATTCAAGAAATAAAAAACCAATTAAAAAAAGAGTTAAATGTCATTTTAGTCCCTATGGTTTGGGTCATTTTGACAGTTTAGTCTAAAGGTTTCATTTTCACCTGTGGGTTCAAAAAGGTTTCACCGTTGTCATTTTAGTGCACTAGGTTAACTTCATTCTTTTTTTTTTTGTTAACGAGAAGAGCAGTTCGATCATTTTATATGGCCAAATTGCCCTTATAGTTAACAGAATTACATATAAACCGACCGAATTGTCCTTCTTATTAACTGAAAAATGGATGAAGTTAACCCAGTGGACTAAAATGACAACGATGAAACATTTTTGGACTCACAGACGAAAAATAAAACCTTTGAACTAAACTGACAAAACGACTCAAACCACAAGAACCTAAAATGAAATTTAACTAAAAAAAAAACTAAAACTAAACAAACACCCTTTAAAATATCAACTAAATCAACTTTTAACTAAAAAATATGTAAATTTAGCATTTATAGTAAAGGACAAATCCTAAAGTCATAAAACTATAATCCAAGTGTCACCGTAACTCCATGGCTACATTGGCTAATTGAGTAAAACAAGACAAGTTCCCATTCCCATTTTCAGTTCTCTCTCAAAAACGACTATAAAAGTGTAAGGCTAGACGGTACGGGAGAGATTCATCCTTGGAGGATAACCCTTTACGTCAGCGTCACGTAGGATTGGTGTGAGGATGGTGCAAAGGGGATGAAACTAAGGAAATGGGTGATGTGCCTAAAATATATATATATATATATATGTTTTATGTATATGTGTGTATGAGAAGAAGGAGATTTGGTTTTGTCGTGTAGTGATCTTCAATGTCCAAACCCCAACGATTTGGACGACGCCCGGGGGGGGGGGGGGGGAATGGTGTTGCCACCGGGGACGGGCTTGGAAGGGCTGGGACAACCCCCATACCGTCTAGCCTAAGACTACCCACTATGGTGATTGTTTTCACCAACCGGTTGTCACATATTACAAAAAGACAAAAGCTATTTGCAATTTAAAAATGTAAAAATTAATTCAATGCTTCGAACGGATCAATGGAACAACCGAAGGTCGCGCAAACGGTTGTTTGTAAGGCCCAGAGATTGTATAGTTTTACGCTTATATTTATTGTACAAGTTTATGTTTATTGGGCTTAGATTAGGACTTGGGTTTGGGCTAGGCCATGTGAGCCATTTGGTTAGAGGCTCTTGTATATTGTCATATCTATTTTATTGTTAGGGGCGCTTTCATTTTTTTCATTTTTTAATCATGTAATCCCTATGGAGAACCTTGTACCAGACAATCCTAGAGATTGTGTGCAAGGTTCTTAGAGATTGTACCAGACGTTCCTAGAGAGCGTATGAAATCTTCTTAGAGATCGTACCAGACGGTTCGTTGAAACCGTGTGCGATCGAATCAGTGGCACAAAGTTTGGTAATAATATATTTTCTTTTTGTTCTTGTGGTTTGATCTTATATTCCGCGTTCGATTAAACCTTTGAGTGATATCTTGGGATGTTTGGGAGTTACAAGTGGTATCAGAGCCATTGAAGCCATTCAAGGGCTCGGTTTTGATATCACTCGAAGAACAAGAAGAATGATTTGCACAGTGACGGGGGATGTATGTTCGTCAAAAGGAAGATCTGTTGTTCACAAGGTAATAGTTTATCCTATTGTTGAGAATCATGATTTGAACTATAGATGTATATGGTTTGCAAATTCGAAGAACATGAAGAAATTCTTGAAGATTTGAAGAACAAATTAAAAATCTCGTGTTTGATTTGTTGGTGGAAGAGAGAGACTGTGTTTACTAAATTTTTGGAAACTATTGGTGGAAAGGATATTTTGGAAAATTGGTTTTCTAATTTATCCTTGATTTTGGGGATCTGATTATTGACTTTCTCAAGGAATACGAGCCTTTTGTTATTGTGCTATCTCTCTTCAAATTGTGCGTTTGAAACACTTGTGCGACTACAACATTTGCCTGCTACAAAATTTAAAGTGACATCATCAGACATCATCTTTGCATATAAAGTCAACTTATGTGACTAATAAAAAATTGTGCGACTACTTCTTGTGCGATCCAATCATACTCGTCATAGTTAAAAACATCACCTTCTCCGTGCATCATCTCCACCGGCCATCCTCTCCGACAACCTGACATCAGTCTCTGGTCTCCTCCACACCTCCGTTAAGTAACAATCATCACCCTCTCTATCTGAACTACTATCTCCGGTCATCGATCTTCACCGCATCTCTGTCGCTTTCCGATCACCGTCCAACCTGCAACCTTCTCCGGTCGTCATCTTCATCCACCGCACTCTCCGGTCACCGCACAACATCATCACTGTTACACCGCACACCGCTGACCTATCGTTCATACTTTCCGACGACAATAACTCTTCGGTCAACATCATCTCCAGATCGAGTTTGAGATTTCATCATCGTTTTTCATTAACCTCCATCTCACTCATCGGATTATCACCTTTGAACAACAGAAATTGAAGTTGTTGTTGTTGCTTGTTGTTGATTGATATCAACGAAGAAGAAGACAACAGAAATATTGTCTTGGCGGCTGAGGGTATAATAGGGTTTTTGGTTGAATCTGTTTAAATCGAAGAAGAAGTTACAGTTCTTTTGTGACACTTGCAACTGTCAGGAAAGAAACAAAAAAAAACAAACATGTAGGATCGTTGTAACGACCAAGTGAGTCGTTCAGAAGAGATCTCGTCCAATACGAAAGGCGGAAATAGATGTATCGGAGTTATTTTAGTTGTATACACACTAGAATCACATTAATTGTCTCTTATATTGATTTCACAACGTTTTACAGGCTGAAGACACTTCGGCAGCACCTCGGCACCGGAATCAGAAAGTTTTTAAATGAAAGACTCGAGGCACATATTTATAGGCAAACCATTTCGTGTGGAATGGACTCACACGAGTTGGCCAGTGCCAATTCGTACGAAATGGACAAGTTCCATTTCGTGCGAAATGGCTCTATCCTATATGTATCTCGTTTTTCTCGTATAACGTGCCCTGAACTATCTAACCTATACAAGACTCGATACAAGTCGAAGTCGACAGACATATGCACCAACAGACTCCCTCTTGGATGTTGATGAAGTCTTCGGTGTCGAGTCTTCAGTATGTCAACTCTTCAGTTTTTATCAGTCTTCTCGCTCTCTCCAAAATATTCTCCATTATAAGCATCCTCAATCTCTTTTTCTCTTCTCTTCCAGAATCTCAACCTGTCTCTATCTTCTCTTGATCAGATCTCTTGATTCCTTAAGTTCTTTAGCATCAGCAACTTGCGTGGACAGCAGGATTCAAACCTGGCTCTTTACCATTCAAACTCCCTCTTGAATGTTGATCCATAATCTGAATCTGGTTTTTACGTCCTCAGACTCCCCCTTTCGATAAGCAGGACTTGCAGTCTGGAATTTACTATCTGCACAAACTCTACCTCAAAATAAGTTTCACAAATTTAAAATTTGACAAATTTATATACCACTTGCAGATATCGTTCAAAATTATAATCTCTAATGACCACTTGTAAAAATAACTTTTTCTTCTTTCTAAACAAATTCTCCCAAACTTGTTGTTCATCATGTTTAGCACTCGGAATTTTGAAAATCAGCTTTTCAACATCAGTTGTCGAAAATCTTTTTGTATTTTTTTCAAAACATTTAAGCTAAAACACATTCTTTTTGGGCTTTTGATTTTTAATGAAAAACAGTAAAGAAATATTTACAAACAATATTTTTGTGAGTTTGTGTAAGAGGATCATATCAGTTTTTGAGACAAATCACTAACATCGTTAAGCTGTAAACATTTTAAGTTTTAAACGATTCACTTAGATTGTCAGTATACTGATCCACTTAAATTTTTACACAAAGTTCAACTGTTTCGAGATACGAGATTAGTGTTTTAATGAACTACTTATTCGCGTGTACCACCTTAGAATATACTCCCGTATCCCAGACTTCTATATTCAGTCTTATAGGTTTATGTACACTAATGATATCTGTAAACGGGTAATGCGAGACCATGAGAGCTCAGGTTAGAACTTTCGTTCAGACAAAGAGATGAAAGGCTCGTCTTTAGGTGTGTCCCGTTTGGGGATCTTTTCTTCAACAGCACATGATTAGCATTTTACAATGTTTCATCAGTTTTTATGCTGAGGGTGGGCTTTATGATTAAAGCAGTGCAGAGCATTATACGAGGACTAGGCTATTGCTTCCACAAAATAAGAAGTCCAGGTATAATACCCCAGATATCATCATGCACAAAGACCTAGTATGTCAGAAATAGAAAGCCTTTCAAACAAGATTTCAGGGGTTACCTATATATCCGAGAGATGTTCCCCACGAGATAAGTAAGTTATGATATTTAGGTTTATATCTCAAAAACAATCTACTGAATGTATAAAAACCTACTGGCACATCCTTAGAGAGATCGTTTATCACATTTGACTTTCCAATTCTTTAGCGTGCTGTGATCATCTACTGATGTACTATCATTTCCTCTTTTTCACAACAAAACTCATTTTTAGATTTTTTGATGTTTTTTGGATTTTGATTTTATCATGTTTTTGGCTTCTTTTTTTTAATTTTTTAATGTTTTTGGATTTTCTGAAATTTCTTACTCCCCCTAAAATTCAAAACCATTTAAAGAAAATTTGACAAACCGATGTGAATTGCTTCAATTCTCCATTCACTTGGCATAAACAATCAGAACTCCCCCTGACAACAAACTATTTTCCCATTATGATTTCAAAACACTTAAGTTTGTTTTAATCAAAATGGTTTTTCCGGAAAATTAGTTTTGTTGCAAGAACATAGGACCCTTGAATGTAAGAAGTTGAAGGATGCAACTTGTTATAGTTGCAATGAAAAAGGGCACATCAAGACCAACTGCCCAAAGCTGGTGAAGAAAGCTGAAGAGGGGAAGAAGACCAACGCCAGGGTCTTTCAGATGAATGTTCAGGAGGCCATCCAGAACGACAATGTCATAACCGGTACGTTCCTCATTAATGATGTTTTCGCAAGAGTATTATTTGATTCTGGAGCAGATAAATCCTTTGTGGATAGTAAGTTTTGTGAATTGTTAAAATTGCTTGTTAAAGCCTTAAGTGCGAATTATGAGATAGAATTAGCTGATGGGACTTTGGAAATAGTCTCGACTGTGTTAGATGGATGTGTCATATCCATTAGGAACCACTCTTTTCCTTTATCCCTGTTACCCTTTAAGCTAGCCGGTTTCGATATTGTGTTGGGTATGGACTGGTTATCGCATAACCAAGCCCAGATTGTGTGCAATAAGAAGCAAGTGGTGATCAAGACTCCATCTGGAGAACCACTTACCATTCAGGGTGATACACATCATGAATTGCCTGAGCAGGTGGCTATGCTAAAGGCATCCAGATGTTTGAAGAAAGGTTGTGTCATTTATATGGCACAGGTGACCATTGATGAGCAGAAGCCCAAGATTGAAGACATCCCCGTTATTTCTGAGTACCCTGAAGTTTTTCCTGAAGAACTACCTGGTTTGCCACCAGATAGGCAAGTGGAGTTCAGAATCGACATTATTCTAGGAGCAGGTCCTATTGCTAGAGCACCATATAGGCTGGCGCTAACAGAAATGAAGGAATTAAGAACGCAGCTAGATGATTTGCTAGCCAAAGGTTTTATTAGACCTAGTTCATCTCCTTGGGGAGCACCGATCTTGTTTGTCAAGAAGAAAGATGGGTCGATGCGTTTATGTATCGATTATCGAGAGCTTAACAAGGTTACTATCAAGAATAGGTATCCTTTTCCCAGGATCGACGATTTGTTCGATCAATTGCAAGGAGCAAGCTACTTTTCCAAGATTGATTTGAGGTCAGGCTATCATCAAATGAAGGTCAAGGATAAAGATGTTCACAAGACTGCATTTAGGACTCGTTATGGTCACTACGAGTTCCTAGTGATGCCTTTTGGGCTCACTAATGCACCTGCCGCGTTCATGGATCTCATGAATCGCGTCTGCAAGCCATATTTGGATAAATTTGTCATTGTCTTCATCGATGACATTCTCATCTACTCGAAAAGTCAAGCTGACCACGAGAAGCATCTTCGATGTATCCTTAAATTGCTTCATCAAGAAAAGCTCTATGCAAAGTTTTCTAAATGTGAATTTTGGCTACGAGAAGTCCATTCCTTGGACATGTAGTCAGTGAGCGCGGTATTCAAGTAGATCCCGCTAAGGTTGAAGCAGTCATGAATTGGCAGGAGCCAAAGACGCCTACGGAGATTCGCAGTTTCCTAGGTCTAGCAGGATACTACAGGCGCTTCATCGAAAATTTCTCGAGAATTGCAGCACCCCTGACTTTGCTGACTCGCAAGAATAGCAAGTTCAACTGGGGGCCTAAGCAGCAAGAGTCATTCGACATTTTGAAGCAAAAGTTGAGTAACGCACCTGTGTTGACGTTAACTGAAGGAACTGATGAATTCGTAGTCTATTGCGATGCGTCACACACCGGGATGGGTTGTGTGTTAATGCAAAAAGGCAAGGTCATTGCCAACGCTTCACGACAGTTAAAAGTGCACGAAAACAATTACACCACCCATGATTTGGAGTTGGGTGCCGTTGTATTTGCACTAAAGTTGTGGAGGCACTATTTATATGGAACCAAATGTGGGATCTATTCCGATCACAAGAGCCTTCAGCACCTGTTCAATCAGAAGGATTTGAACATGAGGCAGCGACGTTGGATGGAAACTCTGAATAAGTATGATTGTGAAATAAGATACCATCCAGGCAAGGCCAATGTAGTCACAGATGCCTTGAGCAGAAAAGAAAGAGTGAAGCCAATAAGAATCAATGCCAAGAGCATTGAAATCAAGAACAATCTGAATGAAAGGTTGTTAGCTGCACAGAAAGAAGTTGTGTCGGAAGCTAACTATCCTAATGAAAAGTTGGGAGTAACTGAAGAACAGTTATCCTATGGCAAAGACAGAATCCTGAGATCCTTCAGGAAGCCCACAATTCCAGATATTCCGTTCATCCTGGAGCAGACAAGATGTACCAGGATGTGAAGGCAAATTATTGGTGGATAGGCTTGAAAAAGTCTATAGCCACCCATGTAGCTAAGTGTCTGACATGTGCTCAAGTCAAGGCTGAGCATCAGAAGCCGTCAGGTTTGCTACAACAACCTGAAATTCCCATTTGGAAATAGGAAATGGTGACGATGGATTTCATCACCAAGTTGCCTAAGACGCAGAAGGGAAATGATGCTATATGGGTCATAGTTGATAGACTGACTAAGTCAGCACATTTCCTACCCATTAAGGAAACCTACAGTTCGGATATGCTGGCCCAGCTGTACGTTGATAAAATCGTATCTCTGCATGGGGTACCAGTATCTATTATCTCTGATAGGGATACTAGATACACTTCACATTTTTGGAAGAGTTTCCAACAGTCTCTGGGGACGCAATTGAATTTTAGTACAGCTTACCATCCTCAGACGGATGGGCAGAGTGAGCGTACCATCCAGACTTTGGAGGACATGCTTCGTGCATGTGTGATTAACTTAGGAGGTAGCTGGGATAAGCACCTACCTCTGGTCGAGTTCTCCTACAACAATAGCCATCATACCAGCATTCAGGCTGCGCCTTTCGAGGCACTATATGGTAGAAAGTGCAGAACACCCATTTGTTGGGCAGAAGTGGGAGACACTCAATTATCAGGTCCAGATCTAGTCTTTGAAACGACGGACAAGATTGTCTAGATTCGTGACCGCCTAAAAGCTGCCCGAGATAGGCAGAAGAGCTATGCGGATAAAAGGCGAAAACCCCTCAAGTTCGAGGTTGGTGATAAAGTTTTGCTCAAAGTATCACCTTGGAAGGGGGTGATGCGATTTGGTAAGAAAGGTAAGTTAAGCCCGAGGTACATAGGACCATTCGAGATCATCGAATGTGTTGGGTCAGTGGCTTATAAGTTAAACTTGCCTGAAAAGCTCAGTGGTATTCACAATGTGTTCCACATCTGCAATATGAAGAAATGTCTAGCTGATGAATCACTAGTCATACCACACACAGATGTGCATATAGATGAGAGCCTGAAGTTTGTGGAAAGACCTGTGTCGATTGAAGATCGACAGGTAAAGAAGCTTCGAAGGAAGCACGTGCCTATTGTCAAGGTCAAATGGGATGCCCGCAGAGGTCCCGATTATACGTGGGAGTTAGAGTCCACAATGAAAGGGAAATACCCTCAATTATTTCAGTAAATCTCGAGGTCGAGATTTCTTTTAAGGGGGTGAGGATGTAACACCTCAAAAATTCCTGTCCAATAAAATAAAGACACGTGTCATGTGGGACAAACGTGTCAGGAACCCGGATCAAATATAAAGATGTATAGTAGGATTTTTTTAAAAGGGCGTCATGTTATTTAAAAATACCTCTGAACAGCCCAAGGGCGACATGTTATTAAAACACCTCTGAGCGACCCAAATTTATAAATCCCAAGATCCTTAAATCGTTTGATAAACATCTGATATATTAACCGGTTGTTTCTAAATAAATAAAATTCCATCTTTTATGAAAATTGGACTATTAAGAATTGTTACTACAAAATGAATCCTGAATTAAATCCTTGTAAAAGGAGTCGGAAATAATTTGATTAAGCAAGATCATAAATTGTGAATCCAAGACTTGTTCTTGGTATTTCCGTCATTCCATCTTCCCACAAGAATCCAAATTGAGGTGAAAACATGTAAGGGATTTACAAGCATGCAATGGCTGAGCAAGAAGGTCCCACAACTGGAAAAGATGGCATGGATTCGGACTTGTATGATTGCATGGTCAAGGCTTGAAAGTTTTCAAATTTTTGTCCTCTGACCATCAGTTACGGACCGTAAGGGTCATGGCTTACGGTCCGCAAGGTGCATACCTGGGCGATTTCAACAAAGGTCGGTTACGGACCGTAACTATTTCAGCATACGGTCCGCAAGAGGTGCTTACGGACCGCAAGAGCTTAGGCTTACGGTCCATAAGGCTGTCGCTGGCAGCAGGTTTTGGACAGCTGCCTGTTCAGCCTGTTACACCGACTTAGAAGGATGGTTTTCGAAACAAGGGACTTGCTAGGCAGTATTTAGCCACATAGGGACATCTGGGATGATCTTGTAACTATCCTAGACTACCTTGGCATGATCTTGAGCTCCTTGGTTCACTATAAAAGGACTTGAGTTGTGACCATTTTTCCTTGCTCACTCTCATTTCACTCAAGGCATTCTTTGGAGCTTCTCTGGACAGCAAACAAGTTCTCATTAGGTCCCTAATCCTTCTTAGGACTCTTGTAAGTGTCCTTAACCTCCCTTAATCCATTTTAGCTTAGTTAATTAGCTAAAGTCAAACCATCGTAATTAAGGTTTGACTTAGAGATTAGTCCATAATTACTCAGTTAAATCTCGAACTAAAAATACCTATAAGTAGGTAATTATGTGGGTAACAAACCCTTAAAAGGGTGTTTCCAAATTCCCACTCTAACCATGTTAATTGTCGAGTCAAAGTATACTTTAAAAAGTCAACAGAATGCTTAAATCCGAATTAACTTATAATTGGCAATGTAGGATACATGCAACCTGTTTGATCATTAATATAACTTGGTAACTAATGTAAGAACATGTCCCAACATGTTCAACTCGACAATTTTCTGTTTAGACCCGGTTTGGAACCGAAAGTCGCATAGTTTGACTTTCGCATTGACTTTTAGTTCTGACCCGTTTTAGCCAAGTTTAGGATTTGCCTTAGAGCTTCTTTTGGACCTATTTACATGTTAGTATATCCTCCTGTGATTATACAACTTGGTTCATTAGATATCTTATTCACATACATGTTTCCGTTAAATGCCCATATGTTGACCATTATGCCCATATGTTGACCATTATGCCCATATGTTCATAAAATGTGATTTTTGAAAAGGTAAAAGGGTAGACACCTTAGTTATTGAATTATAAACTTGTAACCAAAATTTGAAACCAGTTTGAGGTCTAGATTAAGAGTTATGCTCATTAGCGTAATTAGAAGCTTTCTTAGTAATTAACTAGCATAATTAGCATGTAGCCTATCTAAACCCTATTGTTATATCAAAACTTTATACCCACTGATATATAATAATATTTTGTGAATTTTAAAGATTTTTATTTATTTTTAGGCTGAGCATAACTTAGAGTTTTAAGCTTAATTCGGCTAATGCCGGTTTTGCCCTTTTGGGCTATAAAATGAGTTTTATAAATCCTTTTGACCTCAAACCTTTCTCTACTGATTTATTATGTTAAATATATTATTTTGAGCCTTCTGAAATTATAAAAATATCAGCTTTTCTTTTAAAATCCGGAAATGGCTCCAAATCGCCTTTTTAGGCATTTTTACGACATAGTATATGTCAAAACTAGTTTATATATATAAGTGTCAATACCTACTGATATATTTAGTAAAATTCTATATTATAACAGTAAACTAAAGTTTGAAACTCAAATTTTCGGTTTTGACCTTTTAGGCTTATGTGAAATTACCAAAATGCCCTTTCGGTGCATAAGATGGTTATAATTAATAAAATTCACATATATATGATACCCTACTGTTATAACATGATAAACTAAGTATAATTACTGATTTATTTAGATATATAACTCAGATTGCTAGTTTAACTCTTTTATACCCTTTTAAATGACCAAAATGCCCTTATGAGACGTAATTTGAGTTTAAAATCATTTGGGGCATAATAAGACATATCTTACTGATATCACAACATATTTTGTGCATATAATCTTAGGAAGCTTGTATATGATTTATATGGTTACTCGTTATGCACTTTCGCGTTCGGATCGGCTTATGTGACTAGTTTGCACATATTAGCCGAAACGGGTCAAACCATATCATCTTTGTCTCAAAATTCAGAATGTGTTTGGTTTACCCATATTATACAAGTCCCCAGACTTGTTGGGTCTAAATCACATTCCTTCCCGGTTTTTGCCTTCCATGCGATTAAACCGTATTTATCCTTGAAACTAACCGGTCTAAGCTTAGGCTATATTAAAGACCCGTTAGGATTCTAATAGGTTATTATAAACCTTCGTTCCAGAGTAGGAGACCCAGTAAAAGATACTGCACTTGCTTGTTGTGGTTTATAATTGCTCAGGTAAATACTTTTAACTTATTTTCCCTTATACGGGCTTGGGGTACGGTATATAAAATACCGCTTGGTCGGGCAATTGACCCTAACTCATTAGTAGTTGGGTATTATCAATGTGACCCGTTTGAAAACTGGTTTTGTTTGTTTTACGCCTTTGGGAGTTTAATGACCATGTCCCGGATATCCTTGGCATCATTTTACGAAATGGCCACGACCTTGACACGCGGGTGTAGGCGTACACCCGACAATGTGTCCATATTTATTAAGGTATAACCGTTGGCTTCCCGTCGCGGATTTATACTATGTGGTGTGTCAATTAACCTTAAACCCGACACGAACCGGGCGACTGAACGCATAACGAACATGTATTTCTTTTACAAGATTAAATTTGATTAATTATCCCTAAGTTATAAAAAGTTTTGTGCCATGTGCATTCAAATCAATTTTTAAAACATTTTCAAAATGAGTCAGTTAAATTGTATTTACCAGTGTAAACTGATGTATTTTCCCCAAAAAGATTAAGTGCAGGTTCTACACGAAATAGGCTGGCCACTCCTTAGCATCATAGAGTCTCGCAAACTTGGGATGCCATTATCTGTTGAACAATTTTCTCCTTTTTATTTCGATCCGCCTGTGGATCTATTTCAGCTACTTTGTGATACTTGGATATAACATTTTGTTGGTTGAAATAAATCTATTTTATTGCTTCCGATGTGCATTATAATTTGTGTTGTTTGACTATGACGATATCAACTACGTCACGATACTCCCCCACCGGGCCCATCGGTGACACGTGGAAATTAGGGGTGTGACATCGTACGAATTGAATAACAATCTTGTTCAATTCATGCGAATTGGAGTCTTTTAGCGAACTGACCAATTTATGTTCAATTCATGCGAAATGGAACTCTAATTCAAAGGAATTGGACCATGTTCGAACGATCTGATGAGTTTTTATCAAAATTGATCAAGTTTTAGGTCGATTTTAGGTCTGGTTTCTTCAAGGATTGATTAAAACAGTTTTTCGCTTGTTATTTGTGAAAATCAGTCCATTTTAACCGTGAAATCTTGATTAATTTGACGAAAACGTATAGAAATGTGAGTAGAAGTGAGTAGAATCAGAAATTTTGGTGAGAAATAACTAAAATGGTAAGAACTCTTCCTCCTGAGCTCTGATACCACTTGTAGGATCGTTGTAACGAGCAAATGAGTCGTTCAGAAGAGATCTCGTCGAATACAAAAGGTGAAAACAGACGTATCAGAGTTATTTCAGTTGTATACACACTAGAATCACATTAATTGTCTCTTATATTGATTTCACAACATTTTACAGGATGGAGACACTTCGGCAGCACCTCGGCACCGGAATCAGAAAGTTTTTAAATGAAAGACTCAAGGCACATATTTATAGACAGACCATTTCGTGTGGAATAGACTCACACGAGTTGGCCAGTGCCAATTCGTACGAAATGGACAAGTTCCATTTCATGAGAAATGGCTCTATCCTATATATATCTCATTTTTCTCGTATAACGTGCCCTGAACTATCTAACTTATTACAAGACTCGGTACAAGACGAAGTCGACAGACATATGCACCAACAATACAGAAGCGTTGAAACTTGAATTGAGAGAAAAACTTTTAGCGACAGTTGTTATTGTCAAGAAAAGAATAGGGTTTTGGTTTGGGTGACGTAAAGAAGAAACCAAACACTTGTTGTGACAGTGATATAGTGTTGAGAAATATAGTGAGTTGGCTTGTTTACTATTGTACCACTGAAAGAAAAGACCCAAGATTGAAGATCATTACAGCTGAAGACATTATTTTTCTAAGCCGTAATAAAGATAACATAAAACTAGGGGGATATTGTAAGGCCCAGAGATTGTATAGTTTTACGCTTATCTTTATTGTACAAGTTTATGTTTACTGGGCTTAGATTAGGACTTGGGTTTGGGCTAGGCCATGTGGGCCATTTGGTTAGAGGCTCCTGTATATTGTCATATCTAGTTTATTGTTAGGGGCACTCTCATTTTTTTTTTATTTTTTAATCATGTAATCCCTATGGAGAACCTTGTACCAGACAATCTTAGAGATTGTGTGCAAGGTTCTTAGAGATTGTACCAGACGTTCCTAGAGAGCGTGTGCAATCTTCTTAGAGATCGTACTAGATGGTTCGTTGAAACCGTGTGCGATCGAATCAGTGTGTCACACCCCCAAAATCCACCATGCGGAGTATCACCGCTTGGAGGCATGACATGACCAGGATCGAGCCACCAATCATATTGAACAACATAATTAAGTAAATAAAACAAACCACAATACAATTGGTGACCAAAAGAAAGTAACCAACTTTAAGTTAACCGCGGAAGCATAAAACCTAAAACCAAAACATAAGTTCAATAAGTTCATAAAGTTGAAATGTTAAGTACGAAACATAACAGTCCATATCCCACAACGACCTCCTCCTCGTGCAAGCTCCATAAGCATCTAACGACCTGTAAGGCATGTAACAACGAGTCAACAACAAAGTTGAGTGAGTTCACAGTTGGTTGTTAGTTTTAAGTTGTTTCCGAAAATATGGTTTGTCTTTTACTGGCTTACTTGCCATGGGGGTTACCCCATAGTTGAAAATATGATTAACCAGTTCCTTCTTTATTACCCAAACCATATCCATAATCAGTGGGGGCTTCCCCATGTGAACCACTAGACCGTTACCATATCGACTACTGACGAAAGTAAGTTGTGCCCTACGTCAATGTCTATCATCATTGACAGTTTGCCATAGTCCATTAGTACACGCCCGTCCGACTGGCACGGTGTGAGGTTTGTTAAACCTAATAGCGCTAGACCCGCTCGCCATTAGCCTCGGCGATTAAGTCGATATAAAATGAGGGACTTAATGATAGAGTTTTGTCTAGTAAGTTTTAAGGTTGTTGTCCTACCCAAGGAGGACGAACGTACGTATTCTACCCAAGGAGAATACGCAGGATTAATATTGGCATCCTACCCATGGAGGATGGCGGTACATATTCTACCCAAGGAGGATATGTAGGTTCCGTTTTAATTCTTTAACCCATTCCCAACCACCGGGAATCCCATGCCTTAGAAAGTGTGTGAACTCACCTTGGTTTGCTCGGTTAGATTAGTTACTCTAAAAATCAGGAAACCAAGCACGTCCTAATAAGGTACAGATATCAATCATTTTTTCGTGCATGCATAACACGTATCCTACGTACGGTTTATCTACTCACTACTTCTATCACATACCACACAATACAAATGTCACCCTCTGACTTTTGTGGAAAGATCATAGGTAAAAATACACTAACACTTGTTAGAAAATATTTTCTATATGTTGGAATTTTTAGAAAATTTCGCCAGAGTTTCCTTTGTAAATGGAGGTGTCCATGCTAATAAGCATATCATTTTCTTTTCCAAAAATTCATTCAACAATCAACAACAATTTACCAAGAGCAAACTATTCTATTTACAAACCAACATGAACTTGATGTTTCATAAAAACGCGTAGTAACTTGGTAAGGCGTTTAGTGGGTTTAGTTACTCTCCAAAGTGTGTTTACTTTTGTTAAAATCTCATTCCGGGATTCTTAGATGTTCACAACTTATGAACATATTTTACAAAAATATTTATTTACAACATTTTCATGTGTCACTAGTATCCATATACTTACTTTATTTCCAAAATAGTGTAAGGATCATGATCTTTCGAAAACCGTCTTTTAAACTTGGTTTATTTAGGAAAATCACTCACAAGTTTTAGATCTACAAGATTGATACGTGGTTGTAAACCGGTACTTGTTATTGTTTAACTTAACGTTTTTACGTAAGTTTTAGTTTCGAATAGCCTACTTTTAATCAAGAATGTGTTTTGCAGGTTTGATGGAGTTTAAGGAGCTATTCGTAACGCATCCCGGTGCTCCGGTTTTCGACCCGGTGACCCGTAAGGCTCCCGAAAAGCTCCTTAAACTCCATCAAACCTGCAAAACACATTCTTGATTAAAAGTAGGCTATTCGAAACTAAAACTTACGTAAAAACGTTAAGTTAAACAATAACAAGTACCGGTTTACAACCACGTATCACATCCCCACACTTGTCTTTTGCTTGCCCTCAAGCAAATCTGTTTTTCACTTTCACGTGGGTCGAACAACGAATACACATCCCATTCCCGAGACAGAGGTTAAGGTCTATTGTCATACAAAAGTTCAAACTCCTTACAAATTTCACATATTTACCGGTTAAGTGAATAATCACATATACTAATGGTTATCCAAGATTAACTCGCCCGTAAAACTAACAACTCATGCATATCCCTCACAATGTGCTCTCCACTCGGCTTAAAATTTGCTAACGTGTATAATGTATTAGCATTTCAACAATTAATCGCTCAAAACCGATTAGAACACGTACCCGCATAGGCTTGCAACTCAATCATTCTCCACCATCGAACACAAATACTAAGCACAAGTCAAAAGGTCTTTGAAGGGTTGTAACGGGGCTAAGCTAAGGGTAGGAAATAGGATATTTTTAAAGTGGCTAAAGTGATGAAAATTCGATTTTTATTACAAAAGACTATTCTAAACAAAAGTAAACTATAAACATCACTACAAGGCAACAACTTAAGCCTTTTATTCAACAACTACAAACACTTCTTTTTGTGCTTTTCTTAACAAATTTTTTTTTTCGCAAATATAAACCACAACTATACAAACTTAAGCTCCTATAATCGAATTTTCATCACACGGTTTTAAAAAGAAAAGGTTTAAGGTTTATGGGCTATAGGGTGGTCAAACGAAAGGTTTAGGCTCAAAATGGGCGACTAGGGGATTTGTTCGGGTAAGGATAGAAAAATGGTTTTAATAGAAAAGGTTTACCTAATGCCTTAATCATTCTCGTGCTTGTATTTAGTCTATAGTCTCAAACGTATCAAAAGTTGCAAGTTCTACAATACGCGACTAATGGTCCACTCAAACAAAGAAACATGTAAATGTACATCTATGATATATAAGTGGCTCAAACCTCACGTATAAGGGTATGATATGTGATATGCATAAATTGCTAGTTCCTTAGGCGAATTATTCCCAAATAACCACCCGCTAAATACCCGTTATGCTTATTAATTTGAACTTGACCATGACAAAAGACCAAATGGGTTGTGACATCCCTCGTTGACTTGGTTACTTGTGCTTTTGAGATTGCTTTGAAAACAAGACATTTTTGAAAAATTTTTGAAATTTTCCCCCATCCCCACACTTGAGGTAAACATTGTCCTCAATGTGTAGTGTTTAAATGAACGGGTCAAAATCGAAAATTTTTACTACTCCCCCATCCCCACACTTGAAGTACATATTGTCCTCAATGTGTAAGAACTGGAGTTTTAGAAATGCACAAGGGATGTGACACGACTAACCTTCCCAACTTTTCACCCCGGAAATTAAAATACACATTACAATCCACTTATTCTAAACTACCAATCAAAGTAAAAAGAAGCACATGCACCTGATTTTTATCGCTTGATGCTCCTATCCTTCGTCTCTTCATAAAAATGGTTGTCCCGCAAACATGTTGTACCTACAAATTCTAATCCTTGTGTAGAAGCATGCTTCTCACAACCATCAAAATTTGTTAGTACGTAGTTCTACCCTTTTTATGAACATATTACCAAGTCATGCATTATTTTACTTTGATTTTTTTTTTTTTGTGGAAAAAATTTTACAACAACAACAAATCTAACTCACTTTCGTAGGAATCACGGTTGCATTTAGCTTATGCAACAAGCCCTTTTAAACCCCCCAATAGCTTGGGAGGACGAGAGGTCTCATGAGGGTTATATAGGGAACACACCCACAAAGTTCATTTAACTAGACATAAATTAAATAAAAAAAATGACAAGAATTAAAAGAACAAAATATACAACAACAACAACATAAAATATACCATACCTCTACCGCTGATATCGCTCGTTTGGATCCATTGGCGGGTTGGGTTGGTAAGGATAACCAGTGAGGGCCTTGAACATCTCCCTATAGTTATCGAGGGGACTTTGCTCCCCTTGAGGCGGTGGTTGGTACGAGATCGGGACAAAGCTAGACCCTACCGCTTCGGGCCAATGTGGAGTCGGGTCGGATGGGCCTTGCGGGTGAGGAAGTTCGGAGTAATTTGTCCACCCCGAACGCTCAGCATAGGGGAGGCCAGCTTGGTAGTCTCTTTGGTGTCGCTCCTGATCATGGAGCACCTTGGTGTTATTAATCGCCATTTGTTGAGAGACGTACAAAGCACTCCAACGGCGTCGGTTCAATTCTGTTTCTTCTTGTTGACGTGTTGCCGCTGCTTCTTCCCATGCCCGTCTTCGGGCAGCCTCATCCTCCTGCATTTTTGCCAACTGTTCCATGTGTGATCTTTGCATCGCTTGAAACAGTTCTTGTTCTTCCATAAACTTGTTCATTCTTTCCCTCTGGGCTTCTTGAGCTGCCCAATATTCTTGCATTGCGGATCCATGCGACCCCTCCCAAGTTTCCCTTCTTCGACTGTACTCCCTTCCTTCACCTATACAAGCGGAGACATTGTCATATATCTCCTGTTGCCCCCGATCAAAATTCTTGTAGGAAGGCACCCGTCTCATGGTCACAAAACCCGCCACATCTGCGTTAATTTCCCTATGTGGCCGCATGTACCGTTGCCTTGGTCTTTGTGTACCGGAGGGTTCAACTTCCTCTTCTTCCTCCCCCATTTCTTCATCTTCTTCCTCTACTGGTGGTGCTCCAGAAGTACGGATCTCAAACTTGTTGCCCAAATCATCGGTCACAACGTACTTATTTCCCGAGAACTTAACTTCTATCTTCCAATTCTTCCTCATGTACGCCAAATTAAACTCCTCCACCGGCTTAGGAACCCATAGTGATTCCAGGGGTAAACAATTTTGTTGCACAATCATGGCGCTAATGAGGCGTGCATACGGAATAAACCGCCTCTGGGACGACTCCCTGGTAGCCCACGTGTTCATCATCACTATATGTCTCCACGACAGTGTTGGGGTCCCATAAAGTAAGGCGTGCACCACCCTACAGTCACTCACTCTAACACCTCCACGATCACCAAACCTCGCCAAGATGTTCTCAACAGAAATCCCTTGAAAAATCTTTCCCTCAAGCGACATTTGCTTTCTTTTCATTTCTCCCCCTTTGTGGAACGGTAAGATAACATCTAACAGTTGCTCAGCATCGTTGTTGTTCAAATGATTATCCAAAAACTGCTCGATGGGTGGGTAATCATATGCTTGTACTCCCAAGGAGTCGAAACGAGCAATACAATTCATCGTCTCGAAGGACATTGTCATGTTCCCTCGAGTAGTCTTTCCCACCAACTTCCACTGTGATGGAGATTCATTCTTGTTCATGAGCTTCAAGGTGGATAACCATTCACATACTTCCGACAAGTATATCCTGGAGGTATTATCTTCACACCAATCAAGGACACTTTCCCATCCTAGACGTTCAAACATCTGCACAATCCCGATCTGACGAAATTCTTCCACGTTCACAACTCGTTCACATATTACCCTTGTTGGAACTGAAGTGTTCACACCGTTCACCATCTTCCATTTCCACAACTTAACCTCTAACTTCCTGTCTTGATAACCCGACAACGGTTTGTTCTTCTCGTCATCCCAAATTCTAGCACTTTGACTATCTCTAAACTTCGCCCACTCCCAATCCTGTCTGTATAACCTTGCATCGTTCTCCTCCACGGAGCTTAGTTGCTCCCACTTCTTCGGTATTAAACCGGAAGAAGAACCAACCCCGGATGATGAAGCTTGGCCTGTAGTCTTTTGTCTCTTTCCTCCCGCCATAACTACAATCACAAACAAGCAAACATCAATATAAATTCAACCTTCATTAAACTCCCAAACTTTGAACATGAGGTGTGATGTTGAAATTTGTAATTAACAAGCGAAAGTAAAATCGCATTTTTAAACTTTCAAAGTCGCAAATTTTATCATGAACTTATTAATTTCCTTGTTAATCTTACAACTTCTTATAATTTCAACAATGTATTCAACATCACTTTCATGTTCAATCATGTACATAACAAGTGTAATTACTTCACTATAGTTAAAACATGCTCGATTTCCATCAACAACAACTAATCTTACTCAAAATCATGCTAGAATAACATACATTGTCTAAACAACCTACTCTTAAACTAAAAAGTTTAAAACTTCGGAGGAAAAACATTACATATATGATAATCAAGCATAAGATTAAAGAGAATCCATACCTTGTGTCGTTAGAACAAGAAAAACTGTGAAAAGATGTAAAGCAAGTAAGTTGATGAACACCCCGTCAAAAACCCTAAATACACGCCCAGAAATCTCACAAAATAGCAAGAATTGAAGGAAACCGTGTTGGGGGTTTTGTTCTTCTTGAAAAATTACTCAAGATGGACTCAAAGATCAGTTGATTTGGTGAGGAATTGAGAGAGTTATGAAAGCTTTAAGGTTTTAGGGTTTTGGAGTAAAGAATGAGGAAGATGAAGTGGATGGAGTAAAAGGATAAGGTGAGAGAGGGTAGGTTACTGTTAAAGGATCTAAAAAGTCAGATAGTGGGGTGTATGGTTCGGTCTTTGGGTTCAATAGGGGTTATAACTAGGTTTAATGGTGAAAAATATGAAGTTGGTTCGAGTTTTTTAAGCTAGGAACGAAGCTGGGCGGATTCACAAACGAAAGCCCGTCGCCGACGGTCATGACCCCGTCGCCGACGGGTTATGGAAAAATGGTGTGGTGCCGACGGGTTAACCGTCTGGATACGGGAAAAAGTGCCTACGGGTCATTTCCGGTGCCCGTCCCGACGGCCTCACTCCCGTCGCTGACGGGTTCTTCAAATATATATATATATATATATATATATTTGAAAATTAGGAGGAAAAATATGATTATTTAATAAAGGGACTATGTACATTAAAAATTCCTAAAAATTATTAAAAATGTTTTTGTGATTTTTTATAAGTTAAAAACAAAACTTAAACATGGCATGGACGTCGTTAACGGCCCTACCACCCTCCAAAAAAATCGTGTATTGTCCTCAATACACATAAACAAGTCTAAGAACATACCTTGTATCTTCATGACCCGTTCGTAATGTCTGGACTTCACACAATCAAGAAGGATTAGTAGGAATTGAAAACGATAATCCTCGAAACACACAAACAATTAAACAATTATACATAACTTTACACAAAGTGTTACCGGTCCTTTTCATTCGACCTCGTAAACCGGAAAACTTACCACGAAGCTTACCGATTCCTTGTTTGCATCCACTTTCTCGTTACCCTCGAGAAACGGTTTTAGCCGATGACCATTTACCGTTTGTCGTACCCCGTCCTTCGGGTCCTCGATAGTAACATCACCCAATTGTCCGACCCGGGTGACAACATAGGGTCCCATCCATTTGCTTCGGAGCTTTCCGGGAAAGAATTTGAGCTTTGAATTGTAGAGCCATACGTTTTGACCCACCTCGAATTCTTTCTTTCTCAACTTGACATCATGCGCCCTCTTCATTCCATCCTTGTATTGAGATGCGTATTCATATGCCATCTCCCTTAGCTCCTCCAATTCACACAACTTGAGCTTCCGTTCCTTACCTGCATCATCATATTGCACATTAACCTCTTTAATAGCCCATAACGATTTGTGCACAAGTTCAACCGGTAAATGGCAGTTTTTACCGTAGACCAACCGGTAAGGTGTAGTGCCTATGGGTGTCTTATGTGCCGTTCGGTAGGCCCATAAAGTATCGTTCAATTTAATTGACCAATCCTTACGGTCCGCCCGCACGGTCTTTTGCAAAATCTGTTTGATTTGCCTATTTGACACCTCAACTTGCCCGCTTGTTTGCGGGTGATAGGGGGTAGCAATCCTATGGTCAACACCAAACCGCTTTAAAAGTTTTCCAAACCGAAAATTTTTAAAATGAGATCCTCCATCACTTATGATGGCACGAGGAATCCCAAACCTTGAGAAAATATTGGTTTGGACAAAGTTACATACTACGGAATGGTCGTTTGTCTTGGTGGCTATTGCTTCGACCCATTTTGATACATAGTCAACGGCCACCAAGATATACAAATTGCCATAGGAATTGGGGAATGGGCCCATAAAATCAATACCCCATACATCGAAAACATCGACTACAAGGATTGGTTGCATGGGCATCTCATCCCTTTTTGATATACCCCCTAATTTTTGACACTCTATGCAATTTTTGGCAAACTCGTTTGCATCTTTGAAAATGGTAGGCCAATAAAGGCCACTATTCAACACTTTGTGACCCGTTTTGTGACCACTAAAGTGACCACCACATGCAAACGAGTGTAGATGCTGCAACACGCTCGGAATCTCTTCGTCATCAATGCATCTCCTTATAACTTGATCCGCACACTCCTTCCACAAATGCGGTTCTTCCAACCGATAGTATTTGATTTGGGACATGAAGTGTTGCCTTTTTCATCTATCCCAATGTGCCGGCATATCACCTGTAACAAGATAATTGACAATGTTAGCATACCATGGCAATTTATCTAATTTCATTATATGCTCATCTGGGAAAGACTCATTGATTTCTAAGGCTTTCGGATCATCTTCTACCATCAACTGGGACAAGTGGTCCGCTACCACATTCTCAATACCCTTCTTGTCCCGTATCTCCAAATCAAACTCTTGGAGCAACAACACCCATCGTATTAACCTCGGCTTTGCATCTTTCTTCTCCATGAGGTACCTAACTGCAGTGTGATCAGAGTAAATAATCACTTTACTACCCCATATATCAGACCGAAATTTATCCAATGCATATACCACCGCAAGTAGCTCTTTTTCGGTGGTGGTGTAGTTCAATTGTGCATCCGAAAGAGTCTTACTTGCGTAGTATATGGCAACGGGTTTCTTGTCAACCCATTATCCCAACACGGCCCCCACCACATAATCACTTGCATCGCACATAATCTCAAAAGGTAAAGACCAATTTGGCGATTGCAAGATTGGGGCCTCCACTAACTTCTCTTTTAAATTGTTAAAAGCATTTTGGCAATTTTCATTGAAATCAAACGGTTGGTCTTTTAGCAACAAATTACATAAAGGCTTTGTTATATCACTAAAACCCTTAATAAACCGCCTATAAAACCCCGCATGACCTAAAAACGACCTAACACCTTTAACGGTCGTGGGATATGGTAAAGTAGATATAACTTGTACCTTAGCACGATCAACCTCTATCCCACGACTTGACACCACGTGCCCCAACACAATTCCCTCTTGCACCACAAAATGGCTCTTTTCCCAACTTAGGACCAAACTAGTTTCAACACATCTTTTTAACACTTTATCTAGTTGGTCCAAACAAGTCTCAAAAGATGATCCAAAAATTGAGAAATCATCCATGAAGATTTCCAAAGACTTTCCCACCATATCGGAGAAGATACTCATCATGCACCTTTGGAAGGTGGCGGGAGCATTACATAATCCAAACGGCATCCGCCTAAATGCGAAGGTACCGTAGGGACATGTAAATGTAGTCTTCGATTGATCTTCCGGATGGATGGCAATTTGGTTATAACCGGAATAACCATCTAGGAAGCAATAAAATTTTTGCCCCGATAATTTCTCAACTATTTGATCTATGAAAGGTAAAGGAAAATGATCTTTGGAAGTTGCGGTATTCAACTTCCTATAATCAATACAAATTCGCCACCCGGTTACCGGCCGGGTGGCTACCTCTTCACCTGCGTCATTTTTGACGACTTGTATACCCGCTTT
Organism: Helianthus annuus; assembly: GCF_002127325.2. Taxonomy (NCBI): domain Eukaryota; kingdom Viridiplantae; phylum Streptophyta; class Magnoliopsida; order Asterales; family Asteraceae; genus Helianthus; species Helianthus annuus. Next base: position 140,171,651 of record NC_035434.2, read on the forward strand.
CTTGGGAACCGTCTGTGTTGGGCTCACCCATTGGCTATCCGAGATCGGGTAAATGATACCCGCATCCAGCCACTTCAACACTTCTTTCTTCACGACCTCCCGCATGTTCGGATTTAACCGCCTTTGTGCATCTCGAACGGGAGTCACATTCTCTTCCGTGATGATTTTGTGCATCACCACCGAGGGACTAATACCCTTCAAATCCGCAATGGTCCATCCAATCGCCGCCCGATTGATGACCAACACTTCCATCAACTTTTTCTCTTGCTCCATGGTTAAATTCGATGCAATAATAACCGGGAGGGTATTGCCTTCCCCAACATAAGCATACTTGAGATGCTTTGGCAATGCTTTCAACTCCACTTCCGGAGGCTCTACTAAAGATGGCTTCAATTTAGTATCAATGCTCTCCGGTAAGCTTTCAACTTAGTGCGTCCATGTTGGTTTTCCTTCTCTAACCGCAAGCACCTCCAAACTTCTTACTTCCTTCTCTAACCGCAGGGTGATGATGATTCTTCAACCGCGAGTACAAGAAGCAAAAATTGGAGAAACTAAGTTGGAAAGGCCGTCGGAGACGGGGGTATACCCGTCCCGGACGGGCCTTAGAAAACCCCGTAGGCCAAAACAACCGTATCCAGACCTTTAACCCGTCGGGACCAGTTGTGTTTTTGGGGACCCGTCGGCGACGGGGTCAGACCCGTCGGCGACGGGTATTGGATTTTCAAGACGCGAATTTTGTTACTTTGAAGGCTAGGATCGATTTTGATTGATGTTCATTGATGGAATACGGGAGTTACACAAAGAGGAGAGTTTGAAACTTCATCTTGGAGCCTAATTCACCAACCATTACATCTCCAATTCCATCTATCATCATCATCATCATTGAAGATCATCAAGAATCATTATCACCATCTACACAATCAATCATTCCACAAACCCTAATCCTTCAACCATCACCATCCATCACCAACCTTCATCATTCACCAATCATCCAATCAAGCTTCAAGATGACTCCATCCGCATTCCAAACATCCGGTGATCAAGTTGCATCAACCATGAGCGGCTAATCATCTCGGTTTCACCCCGGTGTAGGTAGTTGTTAATTCTAGGGTTTCGAATTGTTCTTGTTTTAACTTAGTGACAATTTGTATTTGATTTTTGAAACTCTTGATAATAGTGTTACATTTGTTGCGAATTCGTGAATTGTCGAGCGATGTTAAAAGTTATGACTTCACGAAACGGTGATATGTAATTGTGCATTATCATTGTTAGGATTTACTTGTGTTGATTACAAAGTGTCTTTTTGTCCGTTCTTCGGGGCGTTGATAGTTAGTAGCACCTAAGTCACGGTACACTAAATCCGTTAATCAAATGCATTTGAGTTAAAACTAAAACTTGTAAAAATCCTAGGTTAGCAATTACCGAAGCCGGGTGTGATTCCTTTTTATTATTATTGTTCTCGTATCCAAATTTCTTGCAATCGTTAAGTAGTAGTTGTTAATTAAGTAATTCAATTTCAGTAGTCCAATTTCACATCTTTCTATTAAACAAAAATACAAAAATATCTGGCAAGCTTCATAATTGTGACAATTCTTTATAATTCAGTCAAATCCATACACAAACCACATACTCTTCGTGGATCGACCCCTTACTACCACTAACACATTGTTAAGGGTAATTTAGGCTTATAAATATTATCTTTGACCGGAGCGCGACACTCCGATCAAATTTTGGCCATTTTGACGTGACCGTGTCGTCCCGATCAGTCAAAAACCCAATTAAACCTAGGTAGCTAGGGTAAGTCGGGTATCGTATCCACGAAGAGCATGTGGTCAGTATCGCACGACCCGTTCGATTAGTTAGACTATTTACAAAAAATATACAATGTGATTATGAAGTTTGCTAATATTTTTTTTATAAATTTATTTGGTTGGAAAAATGAATCAGAGTGAACCGATATTTGGTTTTTATCTAAAACACTTGTGATTAACTAAAATTGCAAACTAAATTACTAAATGATTAAAACAAGAAATTCGGGACAAGGTTCACACCCGGTTCGATAATTGCAAGACCTAGGGTTTCTACAAGTTTTTAGATTCAACTCAATTGTATACGATTAGCGGATTTAGTGTACCGTGACTTAGGTGCCAATAACTATCAACGTTTCAAAGAACGGATAAGAATACACTTTCTAGTCAACACAAGTAAATCCTAACCAACACAATGCATAACTACACATAACCATTTCGTAAAGTCATAACTTTTAACATCGTTCGACAATTTACGAATACGAAACAAATGTAAACTATTGTCAATGGTTTCAAAAATCAAACACAATTTGTCACAAAGTTGAATCAAGAACAAATACATAAACCCTAGAAAATCTTACAACAATCTACACCGGGGTGAATCCGACGAGACTAGTCGCGCATTATCTTCAAAGCAATTCTCATATTTTCTCTTTGTGCTTTTCGATCCCTTTGCAAGTGACAAGACAGCCAAAAGAAGACACCTCCAAATCGTAACTCCCTCGTCCATGCTTTGCTCCACCTCCACCTGTGACCTGTCAAACATATAACAATCCTCCATTGTGTTTTCCCCATAAACGACTGTGTCGCAAAGAGGTATACACGTGTCAACAATGTCTGCCATATAGCATTCATCATCAACTGGAGGGCTCATAAGTCCGGAAAAAACATGCAACCTCAACCTTCGGTTTCCAAATGTCATGTCAACCGTTCCTGTTCTGCAATCAATTTGAGCATTTGCAGTTGCTAAGAACGGTCGACCCAAAATCACCGTAGGTTGTTTGGTTGGGTCCTTGGCCACATAATCAAGTACTAGAAAGTCCACCGGATAGTAAAAATCCTCGATTTTCACTATCACATCCGAAACAACTCCACGGGGTAGCTTGGGTGTCAAATCGGCTAACACCACGGTGGTGTTTGACGATTGAAGTGGACCAAATTCATATTGGTCATACAAGCTACCCGGTAGAATGATTACGCTAGCTCCAAGATCTAGAAGTGCCCGGTTGATTTTAAAATCGCCTACTTGAATTGAAATGATAGGCGCACCCGGATCTTGGAGCTTGGGTGGTAGTGCACCCGAAAGAATCGAACTCACATTTTCGGTTAAATCCAATTTTTTTGGAAATTTGTGAGTGCGTTTTTGGGTACACAAATCTTTCAAGTACTTAGCATACGACGGTACTTGCTTAATTGCATCCAAAAGAGGTAAATTGATTTTGACTTGTTTGAAAATTTCCAACAACTCTTCTTGTTGTGGACCTCTTTTGTTTACAACTTTTTTCATGGGTCCCTTCAATGCTTCGGGATAAGGGGCGGTATTAGCCTCCACACCCTTTTCCTTAACCTTGGGGACGGGGATGGTCCCAACGGGAGTAACATTATTCTTTTTCACATTATTTTTATTTTGACCCGTTTGACCATCCTCACGCTCATCTTCACTCGCATCTTCCACCACCCCTTCAACAAATTGGGGTGATGGTGGTTTAACACCATTATCTATGACTCGACCACTACGTAAAGAAATTTCATTTAAGTGTACCTCACGTGGGTTTCTCGAGCTTGACCCTTGATGCTTAGGGTTTACCGTGGTGTCACTTGGAAGCTTCCCCATGCTTCCCTTTATCTGGGCCACTTCTTCCGCTAGTTGACCCACTTGTTTCGCCAATGCCTCGTGTGCTTTGTCTCGAATCTCGTTTGCCTTCTTTATCTCTTTAACATCACTGTGAGTCTCCTTTTGCATGTTTAGCAAAGCATCTATCTTGGCACTCAAGTCATCACCACCGGTTTGGTTGTTTGACCCACTTCCGTTACCGCCTTGGTTATTGTAATTCTTTTGGTGCCCGCCTTGGTACCCTTGGTTGTAATTTCGTTGGTAACCTCCTTGGTTACCACCTTGACGGTTTTGATATGACGGCCCACTTCCTCCTTGATTACCCGGTTGGAAATTCGGGTTCATTTGATTTGAAGCGTTGCCATATCGAAAATTGGGATGATTTCTCAAACCCGGATGGTAAGTGTTGGAGTTCATGTCATACTGTTTTCTATCTCCATACACTTGATTGACTTCTTCAGTGTAACCACTCGACCCCGTTGGACATTGTTCCGCTCTATGTCCAATATCACCACACTCCTCACAAACCTCGAATTGAACCGCGTTCACTTCTTTCTTCTTCTTCTTCAGTTGGGCCATTTCCCGTTCTAAGGTGGAAATCCGGTCTTTGGAATCGAGATCGGGGAGTGACCGGGAAACTGGATGTCTTTTCGCTCTATCGGCCGATTCTTTTTCCTTGGATCGCTTGCTCATCCTTTCCAAAAATTCCCAATCATCATCTTCATGATTGCTCAAGAGTGTACCATTGCTTTTTGACTCGAGACGATTCCAAGTTGCGTCGTCCAAACCTCGTACAAAACATTTCACCAACTCCCACTTTTCTATTTGGTGATGTGGGCATCTCCTCATCAACTCCTTGAATCGGGTAAATGCTTCATGTAAAGGCTCACTCGAAAGTTGACGAAACGACCGAATTTCATCTCTAGCAACGTCGGTCTTTGCCATAGAATAGTATTCATCCAAAAATGCTTGTTGCATTTGTTCCCAAGTTCGAATACTGTTGGCCGGAAGTGTGAGGAACCACTGTTTTGCCTTGTCTTTCAACGAAAATTGAAATAACCGAAGCTTAACTTCCTCTAGTGCGAAATTGTGCCCCCCGATAGTATCACTAATGGAAGAGAATTCCGTTAAATGTGTGTATGGTTCATCATTAGACCTCCCGTTAAAGTGGGGAAGTATATTAATGTAGTGCGGTTTACAATCAAACATTCTCCTTTCGCACACTATCGGAGAGTTATTCTCGGTCACTATCGGTCGGAAACGGTCATTTACTCCCCGTGGAGGTTGTTGACGACGTTGTGGACCATTAACTTCATGATCGACCGGTCTTCTATTATCCCGTCTTTCACCTCTTCGATCCTCCCTTCGATTATCCCTTGGGTTACCACCTCCCACGAAACGAGGAATCCGGTTAGGGTTTGCATTGTTGTTGTTATAAAACCCATCATTCCGGTTCCGTTGGTTGTTGTTTCGTGGTTGACGGTTGTTCCCATAACCATCATTTCTTCCACCCCCGTAACCGTATTCGTCGTCCCCAACGTAATTGGCATTTTGGTAACCAAATTCCTCATCGTCATACCTTCTAGCGTTGTAGACGTTTCCCCTATTCACGTAGCCCCAATCTTCGTCATCGTTAACCCGATCATCATAGTACCCCCCATCGTCCGAATTTTCCGTATGAATGCTTACATGTTCCGGCGATTGATAACCGGGAACACTATACGGTTCATCATCAGGGATAGCATTCCTTAAGTCGTCGATGTTGAAAAACGGGTCTTCATTTGCGGGATTGCCGCGATCACGGTTACCTCTACGATCGGAATTGACATTCCGATCATCAAGGTTGATAGGTAACGATGCTTGTCGGTGAAGGGTTTGTTGTTGAGGTGTTCGTTGGGTGTTGTTGGTGTTTTGGTTTCGGAAAGGTGGAGTGGGTGGTCTAGCGTTGGTGTTACCACCCGGTTGTTCTTGAGGTATAGGTTGGGTGTTTTGAGCGGGATAAAAGGTTCCTCGGGATTGGAATTGATTTGGATTGAGATTTTGGTTGGGATTGAAATCTTGGTTGGAGTTGTGGTTTGCCATTGAATCGGTTTCAATGGTCGGTGTGAGTGGTGGTGTTTGGTTGGTTTGATTAGAAGCAAGAGTTGCTTCTAACCGGCTTGCTAGGTTCCTTCTTGCGAGTCTTTCGATTTCCGGTTCGTAGACTAAAGGTGAAGTCCTCCCGGAATTTCGTGAACGCATGCACTACCTGTAACCTGCACAAGTAACACACCCCGCGTAACAAGGAAAAAGACAATACAAAAAAGAAAGCTAAACAAGTTAAACAGTTAATCACAAAAAATTCAAACAATATCCAAACACAAAGCGCACGCACTCCCCGGCAGCGGCGCCAAAATTTGATCGGAGTGTCGCGCTCCGGTCAAAGATAATATTTATAAGCCCAAATTACCCTTAACAATGTGTTAATGGTAGTAAGGGGTCGATCCACGAAGAGTATGTGGTTTGTGTATGGATTTGACTGAATTATAAAGAATTGTCACAATTATGAAGCTTGCCAGATATTTTTGTATTTTTTTTTTGTTTAGTAGAAAGATGTGAATTTGGACTACTGAAATTGAATTACTTAATTAACAACTACTACTTAACGATTGCAAGAAATTTGGATACGAGAACAATAATAATAAAAAAGGAATCACACCCGGTTTCGGTAATTGTTAACCTAGGATTTCTACAAGTTTTAGTTTCAACTCAAATGCATTTGATTAACGGATTTAGTGTACCGTGACTTAGGTGCTACTAACTATCAACGCCCCGAAGAACGGACAAAAAGACACTTTGTAATCAACACAAGTAAATCCTAACAATGATAATGCACAATTACATATCACCGTTTCGTGAAGTCATAACTTTTAACATCGCTCGACAATTCACGAATTCGCAACAAATGTAACACTATTACCAAGAGTTTCAAAAATCAAATACAAATTGTCACTAAGTTAAAACAAGAACAATTCGAAACCCTAAAATTAACAACTACCTACACCGGGGTGAAACCGAGATGATTAGCCGCTCATGGTTGATGCAACCTGATCACCGGAGGTTTGGAATGCGGATGGAGTCATCTTGAAGCTTGATTGGATGGTTGGTGAATGATGAAGGTTGGTGATGGATGGTGATGGTGGAAGGATTAGGGTTTGTGGAATGATTGAGTGTGTAGATGGTGATAATGATTCTTGATTCGGATTGGGGGAGGATTGATTACGGGAGTTACACACTTTTTGGAGTTTGAAACTTCATCTTGGAGCCTAATTCACCAACCATTCAATCTCCAATTCCATCCATCACTACATCCCCAATCCGAATCAAGAATCATCATCACCATCTACACACTCAATCATTCCACAAACCCTAATCCTTCCACCATCACCATCCATCACCAATCTTCATCATTCACCAACCATCCAATCAAGCTTCAAGATGACTCCATCCGCATTCCAAACCTCCGGTGATCAGGTTGCATCAACCATGAGCGGCTAATCATCTCGGTTTCACCCCGTTGTAGGTAGTTGTTAATTTTAGGGTTTCGAATTGTTCTTGTTTTAACTTAGTGACAATTTGTATTTGATTTTTGAAACTCTTGGTAATTGTGACACTCTAGGTTTTTCCGAACGAACACTTTGTAATATTTTGTGCATATATGATTATTATTAATTGGAAACGTGACTTTTACATGATATGTGTGATATGTATGTATTATATATATTTATATGAGAGCCGAAACCACGACCCGAGACCATGACTCGCAACCGGGCGGTTGCGAGTGGGCCACTCGGTCTCGAGTGGGCCCTTGGGCCGAAACCCCCTTAGCTCACTTGATGTTTGGTGTATAAATTCCAACCCCTTCCACACTTGTTTCATTTGGTTGCACAAACACACCCACACTTCTCCTACTTTCTCTCAACTAAGAAAACCCTCAAACAACAAACCATTCTCTCCTTCTCTTCTCGGTTCAAGCTTGGATCCCGGACAAGAAATTCGGACACTTCATCTCCTCGGCTTCTTCCTTTATTTCGGCTCATCCTTCTCATCCTCAACCGGTTAGTCATCATTATGTGCATAGGACTTATGTTGTGTATATGAAGTAGAAAATGCTTGGTTAGAAACATTATGCATGATTCTAGGGTGATTTGTGAAGTAAACTATATGTGAAAACCATTTATGTGTGAATACTTGTGACATGTTTGAAATGTCTAGAAAATGGTAGTCTAAGAATATGTATGGCTAACCAAACTATGCTTCTTTGTTTCTTGCAAAATGGTGATGTTTAACATAAGATTTCGGCTATATAATGTATGTTTTCTTGTTTAGCATCATGATCTTGTCAAAAATATGTGATTTTTGGTTCAAGAATGTGTGATTATGTTTGACATGAAAACCCTAAAAATGATGAACAAAGGATGAACTTGTTTGAATATGACTTGAAGATGTAAAAATGGCAAAGTTTGATCTATCCTTACTAGTATTCAGATTAGGAAAAAGTGTTAGTGAAACCTTATTGGTAGTTTCCTAATATGGGTCTGATTTCATATGTACAAATTGGACTGTCTTTTCTGCATCATCACGTGTGTATGAAAGTGACAGATTACGACTCGCAACCACAGCATTCCGACTCGAAACCACACCGTTGCGACTCGCAACCAAAGCATGACAAGTCGAAACCACGTGGTTACGACTCGAGACTACGACAGTTGCGACTCGCAACCAACACGTGACAACTCGAGACCACCGTTGCGACTCGCAACCATAACGTGACAAGCCGCAACCACCTGGTTGCGACTCGAGACCAGCTGGTTGCGACTGGGCTGTCCACTTTGGTTATTGGGCCACTATGTGTTATGGGCTATCTGTTGACTGGGTTATGTGTTACTGTTGACTGCTTAATTGTTTAGGCCGGCCCAATAACCCCATGACTGTTTACCTGTATGTATGTTACGTGCCCGTATGTGTTTTTACGTGAATGCTTGTATACCGAACCTGACCTATACCGGTAACCATGTTAGGACGTGGTGACCAACGTGATTGACAAGTAACCTTAACCTACCGAGCAACCCAAGGTGAGTTCACAACTTAAAAGCATGCGTCCCGGTGGTTTGGGACACGAGACCAAAACAATCCTATCCCCTGGTAAAAGGGGATACCATTTACATACCTTCCCTAGTTATTGGGAACAAAACTTACTCTTCCTTCCCGGGTATTGGGAAACCTTTTGGTTAATTACTGTTTATACGGATTGCAACTAACGGCACTAAACGAAACTCTATCACTCAAGTCCCTACTACAAATACCGATTAGTCGCCGGGTTCAGGCGAGCGGGTTATTAGTTGATAGCGCTATTTAGGTGTTTACCAGCCTCACACCGTGCCCTGGTTTGGGACGGTCGTGAACTAATGTACTCAGAAATCCGTCAATGATGATAGAACATTGACATCGGGGCATCCTGCGGATACGCAACGGTTACCTAGTGTTCGGTATTGGAAAATCAGTTTAGTCGCTAACTTTTGGGGTAGCTCCCCAGGGCATGTATAAACGGATAAATTAACCGGTGAAACAAAGTTTTTGGTAATTAAAACTGGACAACTAGTGAACTCACTCAGCATTATTGTTGACCCCTTACTGCATGCTTTGCAGGTAACCAGTGACGAAGGAGCTTGCAGCTTGGGAACGTGTAGTGCCTGTTCACCCTTGTGTTGGGTGTTACCTTATTTTGAACCATGGACTTGTTTAACTACTACTTTATTTATGCTTCCGCTACTTATTACTGTTTTGAACTTAAGACTTTAAACTCTGAACTTAATATTTGCTAAACTTATGAATAGTAAGTATTACTTTTGTCATCAACTTAAGTATTCGGTATAATTGGTGGCTGGATCCTGGTCAGTCACGCCCCCGAAGCGGGTGTTATCCGCAGGTGGATTTTGGGGGTGTGACAGATTGGTATCAGAGCCATTGGTTATAGTGAACTTGGTTTTAAAAAGGGGAAAATCTTTTTGGAGAAAACCAGACTATAACCCGTGACTCGCGACGACACTACACTCCAAGTGCAAGGCTCAACACTTTCGACCTCATAGCTCGGACCAGTGTTTACTTGTTGCTTACCTTATGTTTCCTGTTATGCTATACGTACTAGTGTGCCTAAACTAGATAGATACACCTCTCTCTTCTATCTCATTCTCGCTACACTACGGCATCACACTCATACTGTGTTTTCTGGTTATGAAGACAATGAGTGGACGCGGAAGAGGAAACATTAACATGACACAGGCTCAGTTCACTAACCTACTCAACACAGTGGCTGCAGCTTTCGCAGCTCACCCTATAGGTAAGCTCGTTGTTTTAGGATGTTTAGATCCTACCGCCACATCGACTTTTCGCCTCTAAACCTATGCGTTTCGCTTCTCACCCTATAGGTCAGCATGCACCTACGCAACCACCAGTGTGTACTTTCAAAACTTTCATGGATTGCAAGCCTCTCCCTTTCAACGGCACTGAGGGTGCCATAGGTCTTCTGCATTGGATTGAGAAAATTGAAGCTGTTTTTGCTGTCTGTGAGTGTCCCCCTGCGAACTGGGTGAAGTTTGCTACTGCTACGCTTGAAGGAAGCGCGCTTTCTTGGTGGAAGGCGCAAATTCAAATGTTTGGATTGGAAACTGCAAATGCTACGGCATGGGAGGATTTCAAGGATATGATTAAGGAGGAATACTGTCACCGGGATGACATCCACAAGCTTGAAAATGAGTACTATGAGCTCAAGATGGTTGGGTCAGAAATTGAAACCTACACCAAGTTGTCCAATGACTATGCTGCTCTTTGCCCAAACATGTCACGACCAATGTATCGAAGAATCGAACTGTACATCAAGGGTTTGGCTCCTGAAATTCGAAGCCATGTCACTTCAGCCAACCACACTACCATTCAGCCGATTGTTCGACTTGCTCACAAACTTACTGATCAGGCCGTGGAAGAGGGCAGGTTGCCCAAAAGGATCGGTGCTACTGTCGGAACTTCTAGTGACAGCAAGCGTAAGTGGGAAGGAAGTCAAAGCAAGGATGCTAACCCCACTCAGGCCCCAGCACAACAAAGGAAAACTGAAAACAACAAGGGCACTCAGCAACAGGGTGGCTACCGGGGAAGCTACCCTAAGTGCAACAAGTGTAACAAGCACCACAATGGGGCATGTAACAAGGGCCAGTGTCAGCGATGCCACAAGATGGGGCACGAAGCCAAGGATTGTAGGAGCCAGTTCCCAGCTAGACAGAATCAGCAACAACCCCAACAGCAACAGCAGCAGGGAAACAACCGGGCATGTTTTAAGTGTGGAGCTGAGGGGCACTTTAAGAAGGATTGCCCTGAACTGAATCAGAATCGCAACAACAATCAGGGAGCTGGGAACAACAATCAAAACAACAATGCTGGGAATGGTGCTAGAGGAAGAGCTTTCGTGATTGGAGCTGGTGAAGCAAGGAATGACCCCAATGTCGTGACGGGTAAGTTCCTACTCGATGATCGTTATGTTTCTGTGTTATTTGATTCCGGTGCCGATGCTAGTTATGTATCCCTGCGTATTAGTAAGAAGCTTAAGCGTCCGCTTTCGTTACTAAGTTCTCCTCATATCGTCGAGTTAGCTAATGGTAGAAACATCGAGGCCTCACATGTTGTCAAGGGTTGCAAACTAGAGTTGTCTGGTCAGACATTTAGTATCGATCTTTTCCCTGTTACTCTCGGAAGCTTCGACGTCGTTATTGGTATGGATTGGTTATCCAAGCAACGCGCTGAGATCCTCTGTCAAGAGAAAGCAGTTCGTATTCCTCGCCGTTCTGGCAAACCCCTCATTGTACAAGGTGGCAAAAGTGGAGAAATCTCCGGCGTTATTTCTTTCTTGAAAGCCCAGAAGTGTTTACGAAAAGGGCACACCGCTATCCTAGCACTTGTCACCAACACGCAGGAAAAGGAAAAGAGGATCGAAGACTTTCCAGTAGTGCGTGACTACCCCGAGGTATTTCCTGAGGAATTACCTGGACTCCCTCCCCATCGTCAGGTCGAATTCCAAATCGAGCTAGCTCCCGGAGCAGCGCCTATAGCTCGTGCACCTTATCGACTAGCCCCCGCAGAATTGAAGGAGCTCTCTACTCAACTACAGGAACTTTTGGATAAAGGATTTATCCGTCCTAGTTCATCACCCTGGGGAGCACCGGTACTCTTTGTTAAGAAGAAGGATGGCACGTTCCGAATGTGTATTGACTATCGTGAGCTGAACAAGGTTACCATCAAGAATCGTTACCCTCTCCCTCGAATCGACGACCTATTCGATCAGTTGCAAGGATCGAGCTACTATTCCAAGATTGACCTGCGATCAGGCTACCATCAGTTAAGGGTCCGTAGTGAAGATATTTCCAAGACTGCATTCAGAACTCGTTATGGTCATTATGAATTCCTCGTTATGCCCTTTGGAATGACCAACGCCCCTGCAGTGTTCATGGACCTCATGAACCGGGTATGCAAACCCTACCTCGACAAGTTCGTGATTGTGTTTATAGACGACATCTTGATCTACTCGAAAAGTCAGGAAGAGCATGAACAGCACCTACGCCTTATCCTCGAACTCCTTCGCAATGAGCAACTGTACGCCAAGTTCTCGAAATGCGACTTCTGGCTTCGGGAAGTCCATTTCCTTGGGCACGTGGTTAACAAGGATGGAATCCACGTCGACCCAGCTAAGATCGACTCTATAAAGAATTGGCCTACCCCTAAGACTCCGACTGAAGTCCGCCAATTCTTGGGACTGGCGGGATACTATCGAAGATTTATCATGGGATTTTCAAAGATCGCTCAGCCTCTCACGGCACTTACTCAGAAGGGTATGGTTTATAAGTGGGGAGAAGCTCAGGGAACCGCGTTTCAGAAACTTAAAGATAACCTCTGCAGTGCTCCTATTCTCTCGTTACCTGAAGGGACGGACGACTTTGTGGCGTACTGCGATGCGTCTATTCATGGACTCGGTTGCGTGTTGATGCAACGCGAGAAAGTTATTGCCTATGCATCCCGACAACTCAAGACACATGAAAGGAACTACACAACGCATGACTTGGAACTAGGAGCGGTGATATTTGCGCTTAAGATATGGAGACATTACCTGTACGGTACCAAGTGCACCATTTACACCGATCACAGGAGTCTCGAGCATATCTTTAAGCAGAAAGAATTAAACATGCGACAACGTCGATGGGTTGAACTTCTGAATGATTACGAATGCGCCATCAAGTACCATCCGGGCAAGGCCAATGTCGTGGCAGACGCCCTCAGCCGAAAGGACACTATACCAAAGCGCGTGCGAGCATTACAACTTACCATCCAGTCTAGTCTCCCTACCCAGATTCGAAATGCTCAGGTTGAAGCTCTGAAACCGGAAAACATCAGGGCCGAGTCCCTGCGAGGATCGAGACAGCAACTAGAACAGAAAGAAGACGGCGCCTACTATGTGGCAGGACGCATTTGGGTCCCACTTTACGGGGATTTACGAGAGCTTGTGATGGACGAAGCCCATAAGTCCCGTTATTCAGTACATCCTGGTTCAGATAAGATGTACCACGACTTAAGGACCACATACTGGTGGCCTGGCATGAAAGCCCACATAGCAGCCTACGTTGGCAAATGTTTGACCTGCGCAAGAGTCAAGATCGAGTATCAGAAACCAGCAGGCCTACTCCAGCAGCCGGAAATCCCGAAATGGAAATGGGAACAGATTTCCATGGATTTTGTTACAGGGCTACCTAGATCTCAACGCGGGAATGATACTATTTGGGTGATAGTAGATCGATTGACTAAGTCTGCACATTTTCTGGCCATTAAGGAAACAGACAAGTTTTCTACCTTGGCAGAAATCTATTTGAAAGAAGTAGTCTCCAGGCACGGGGTGCCAACTTCTATTATTTCCGACCGAGACGCTCGTTTTACTTCCGAGTTGTGGCAAGCTATGCACAAATCCTTTGGCTCACGTTTGGACATGAGCACCGCTTATCACCCGCAAACGGATGGGCAGTCTGAACGCACCATCCAAACCCTGGAAGACATGCTTAGAGCATGTGTGATCGATTTTGGCAAGAACTGGGAGAAGCATCTACCGTTGGTGGAATTCTCCTACAACAACAGCTACCACACTAGCATTCAGGCGGCACCTTTCGAGGCATTGTACGGTCGTAAATGCCGATCACCTCTTTGCTGGGCGGAAATAGGTGACAGTCAGCTCACAGGCCCAGAACTAGTGGTAGACACAACAGAAAAGATTTCCCAGATCAGGCAACGCATGGCGGCAGCTCGTGACCGTCAGAAAAGCTACGCTGACAAGCGTAGGAAACCGTTAGAATTCCAGGTCGGAGACCGGGTTCTACTTAAAGTCTCACCCTGGAAGGGTGTGGTCCGTTTCGGTAAACGGGGCAAGCTGAATCCACGGTATGTTGGACCATTCGAAATTACCGAGAAAATCGGTAAGGTTGCTTATAGATTAAACCTGCCTGCAGAGCTGAGTGCAGTGCACAACGTATTTCACATATCTAACCTGAAGAAGTGTTTGTCGGATGAAACACTTGTAATTCCTTTTAAGGAACTAACGATTGATGAACAGCTACACTTTACTGAGGAACCGATTGAGATCACGGATCGAGAGATCAAAACCCTCAAACGTAGCCAGATACCCCTTGTGCGAGTTCGTTGGAACTCACGGCGCGGCCCAGAGTTTACCTGGGAGCGGGAAGACCAGATGAAGTCTAAGTATCCCCAGCTGTTCCCAAACGAAAACCCCAGCACTGAAGCTACAACCGAATTTCGGGACGAAATTCCAAACTAACGGGGGGATGATGTGACACCCCGTTAAAACACGCTAGCTTGGCAGTGGCTGCTTCAACTTTCGGGACGAAAGTTCTTAAAACTTGGGGATAATGTGACACTCTAGGTTTTTCCGAACGAACACTTTGTAATATTTTGTGCATATATGATTATTATTAATTGGAAACGTGACTTTTACATGATATGTGTGATATGTATGTATTATATATATTTATATGAGAGCCGAAACCACGACCCGAGACCATGACTCGCAACCGGGCGGTTGCGAGTGGGCCACTCGGTCTCGAGTGGGCCCTTGGGCCGAAACCCCCTTAGCTCACTTGATGTTTGGTGTATAAATTCCAACCCCTTCCACACTTGTTTCATTTGGTTGCACAAACACACCCACACTTCTCCTACTTTCTCTCAACTAAGAAAACCCTCAAACAACAAACCATTCTCTCCTTCTCTTCTCGGTTCAAGCTTGGATCCCGGACAAGAAATTCGGACACTTCATCTCCTCGGCTTCTTCCTTTATTTCGGCTCATCCTTCTCATCCTCAACCGGTTAGTCATCATTATGTGCATAGGACTTATGTTGTGTATATGAAGTAGAAAATGCTTGGTTAGAAACATTATGCATGATTCTAGGGTGATTTGTGAAGTAAACTATATGTGAAAACCATTTATGTGTGAATACTTGTGACATGTTTGAAATGTCTAGAAAATGGTAGTCTAAGAATATGTATGGCTAACCAAACTATGCTTCTTTGTTTCTTGCAAAATGGTGATGTTTAACATAAGATTTCGGCTATATAATGTATGTTTTCTTGTTTAGCATCATGATCTTGTCAAAAATATGTGATTTTTGGTTCAAGAATGTGTGATTATGTTTGACATGAAAACCCTAAAAATGATGAACAAAGGATGAACTTGTTTGAATATGACTTGAAGATGTAAAAATGGCAAAGTTTGATCTATCCTTACTAGTATTCAGATTAGGAAAAAGTGTTAGTGAAACCTTATTGGTAGTTTCCTAATATGGGTCTGATTTCATATGTACAAATTGGACTGTCTTTTCTGCATCATCACGTGTGTATGAAAGTGACAGATTACGACTCGCAACCACAGCATTCCGACTCGAAACCACACCGTTGCGACTCGCAACCAAAGCATGACAAGTCGAAACCACGTGGTTACGACTCGAGACTACGACGGTTGCGACTCGCAACCAACACGTGACAACTCGAGACCACCGTTGCGACTCGCAACCATAACGTGACAAGCCGCAACCACCTGGTTGCGACTCGAGACCAGCTGGTTGCGACTGGGCTGTCCACTTTGGTTATTGGGCCACTATGTGTTATGGGCTATCTGTTGACTGGGTTATGTGTTACTGTTGACTGCTTAATTGTTTAGGCCGGCCCAATAACCCCATGACTGTTTACCTGTATGTATGTTACGTGCCCGTATGTGTTTTTACGTGAATGCTTGTATACCGAACCTGACCTATACCGGTAACCATGTTAGGACGTGGTGACCAACGTGATTGACAAGTAACCTTAACCTACCGAGCAACCCAAGGTGAGTTCACAACTTAAAAGCATGCGTCCCGGTGGTTTGGGACACGAGACCAAAACAATCCTATCCCCTGGTAAAAGGGGATACCATTTACATACCTTCCCTAGTTATTGGGAACAAAACTTACTCTTCCTTCCCGGGTATTGGGAAACCTTTTGGTTAATTACTGTTTATACGGATTGCAACTAACGGCACTAAACGAAACTCTATCACTCAAGTCCCTACTACAAATACCGATTAGTCGCCGGGTTCAGGCGAGCGGGTTATTAGTTGATAGCGCTATTTAGGTGTTTACCAGCCTCACACCGTGCCCTGGTTTGGGACGGTCGTGAACTAATGTACTCAGAAATCCGTCAATGATGATAGAACATTGACATCGGGGCATCCTGCGGATACGCAACGGTTACCTAGTGTTCGGTATTGGAAAATCAGTTTAGTCGCTAACTTTTGGGGTAGCTCCCCAGGGCATGTATAAACGGATAAATTAACCGGTGAAACAAAGTTTTTGGTAATTAAAACTGGACAACTAGTGAACTCACTCAGCATTATTGTTGACCCCTTACTGCATGCTTTGCAGGTAACCAGTGACGAAGGAGCTTGCAGCTTGGGAACGTGTAGTGCCTGTTCACCCTTGTGTTGGGTGTTACCTTATTTTGAACCATGGACTTGTTTAACTACTACTTTATTTATGCTTCCGCTACTTATTACTGTTTTGAACTTAAGACTTTAAACTCTGAACTTAATATTTGCTAAACTTATGAATAGTAAGTATTACTTTTGTCATCAACTTAAGTATTCGGTATAATTGGTGGCTGGATCCTGGTCAGTCACGCCCCCGAAGCGGGTGTTATCCGCAGGTGGATTTTGGGGGTGTGACAGTAATAGTGTTACATTTGTTGCGAATTCGTGAATTGTCGAGCGATGTTAAAAGTTATGACTTCACGAAACGGAGATATGTAATTGTGCATTATCATTGTTAGGATTTACGTGTGTTGATTACAAAGTGTCTTTTTGTCCGTTCTTCGGGGCGTTGATAGTTAGTAGCACCTAAGTCACGGTACACTAAATCCGTTAATCAAATGCATTTGAGTTGAAACTAAAACTTGTAGAAATCCTAGGTTAGCAATTACCGAAACCGGGTGTGATTCCTTTTTTATTATTATTGTTCTCGTATCCAAATTTCTTGCAATCGTTAAGTAGTAGTTGTTAATTAAGTAATTCAATTTCAGTAGTCCAAATTCACATCTTTCTACTAAACAAAAAAAATACAAAAATATCTGGCAAGCTTCATAATTGTGACAATTATTTATAATTCAGTCAAATCCATACACAAACCACATACTCTTCGTGGATCGACCCCTTACTACCACTAACACATTGTTAAGGGTAATTTGGGCTTATAAATATTATCTTTGACCGGAGCGCGACACTCCGATCAAAGATCACTTGTTCACTTGGTTTATTATTTTTACAAGAAATCATTTTATCACCAAGTTCATGTCTAAATATGGAGGTGATTACTTTATGTAACCACATAATCACCACTTTTCTTGTTAAATCATGTTTTTAATCATGATTTAACAAGTTCACTATGATGATCACTCATCATATTACTAGTAATCATCAAGCAAGCATCAACATATACCAAACAACATCATATTAACAATATTACATCATGTTTCATCTTATTTAAGCTTATGTTACGTGATTCTAGATTCAAGTCTTTTAGTGTTCATATGTTTCATCATAATACATCTATTAACCACCAAAAAACATGAAGTATCTAAGGATTAACAAGAAACTTACTACTAGCTTCAAGCTAGAGAAGAACAAGATCAAAAATCAAGTGGATAAAAGCTTGTGGTTGAGGTCCTTCAAGTTCCAAGAGTTCCACACTTCGTTATTCACCTTGATACACCTTTGAGAAGCACTTGGAATGGATGAACTTGAAACGAAAATGTGGTGGTGTGTGTGTGTGAGATTGGCCAAGAACAAGCCAAAGGGAAGGGAGGAAGAGTTGTGAGGAAATGGTGAGATGATGTGAGGATTAAGATCTAGTGGTTTGTTCTTATATTTTCCAACAAGTGATTGACCAATGGTTTCTATGTCTTGGTAGTACATGACATAATCCATTAAACAACTAAATAAAATCTTCTCATTTAAACATGTGGCCGATTTTTAAGCATAGGGGGAGGGGTCTATATGTAACTTTGAACTAGTTAGTTGGTTCATGATCCCAATCCAAGTATATGGTTACAAGGGTTAGTTACTAGATAATTTAATGGGTGTTAAGGTGTTCAGGGATCATGACTAGCTCAAAAGAATAAAAACAATGTTTCTTGCAATATTCTAGTGTTTCGGGTAATGTCTGGTTGTTCGGTTAGACACTGTTCCGTTAAAGTGCTAAGTTATTCCATATAGTGTCCTATATATATCTTTTTGTAACACTTTTAGTTCCCAACACTTAGAAAAGCATACAGGACCATTTAGTCAATTTTCTGCACAAGACTAGTATGTTAACAAGCACATGTAAGTATGACACAGTAAATTAGAAAGCAGTTAAGTAATTCAGCACAATCATCAAGCACTTTAATTATCATTAATAAATCGTATGGATACATGTAATTATGAGGGTTGTCACATTCTCCCCATGTTAAGAAAATTTCGTCCCGAAATTTAGCACGTGGTTACTGAGGAAGCTAGTTAAGTTGCGTGGTTTCCTGGTTTTCCTGGGGTGTCACATCATCCCCCGTTGGTTTGGAATTTCGTCCCGAAATTCCGCAGTAGCTTCAGCCTTAGTAGTGGTCGCACTTTTCTTAAACAATTGGGGATACTTGAGTTTCATTTGGTCTTCTCGTTCCCAGATATACTCTAGGCCACGAATGGAATTCCAACGAACTCGAACAAGAGGTATTCTGGTACGCTTGAGGACTTTAACATCTCGATCAGTAATCCCTACTGGTTCCTCGATGAATCGCAGCTAATCGTCGATAGTGAGCTCCTTGAGAGGAACTATGAGGGTCTCATCTGACAGACACTTCTTCAGATTCGACACATGGAAAACATTGTGAACTCAACTGAGTTCTGCCGGTAGGTTCAGCTTGTAGGCCACCTTGCCAATTTTCTCAATGATTTCGAAGGGTCTAACATATCGCGGGTTGAGTTTGCCTCGTTTGCCAAAACGAACTACACCTTTCCAAGGTGAGACTTTAAGTAGCACTCGATCCCCAACCTGGAACTCGAGTGGTTTCCTTCGCTTATCAGCATAGCTTTTCTGACGGTCACGTGCTGCCGCCATTCGTTGTCGTATCTGAGCAATCTTCTCAGTCGTATCTACTACAAGTTCTGGGCATGTGATTTGACTTTCGCCAACCTCTGCCCAACAAAGAGGTGATCGGCACTTCCGTCCATACAATGCCTCGAACGGAGCAGCCTGGATACTGGTGTGGTAACTGTTGTTATACGAAAACTCCACTAACGGGAGGTGTTTTTCCCAGCCATTATCAAAATCGATTACACATGCCCTAAGCATGTCTTCAAGGGTTTGGATGGTGCGTTCAGATTGCCCATCCGTCTGTGGATGATATGCCGTGCTCATGTCTAATCGAGAACCAAAGGACTTGTGCATAGCTCGCCATAACTCAGATGTAAAACGTGAGTCACGATAAGAGATGATGGAGGTTGGCACTCCGTGCCTTGATACTACTTCCTTTAGGTAGATGTCTGTTACAGTAGAAAACTTATCCGTTTCCTTGATAGCCAGAAAATGTGCAGACTTGGTCAGTCGATCCACGATCACCCATATGGTATCATTTCCGCGTTGAGATCTAGGCAGGCCAGTAACGAAATCCATGGACATTTTCTCCCATTTCTATTTCGGGATCTCTGGTTGTTGGAGTAGGCCTGATGGTTTCTGATATTCGACCTTGACCCTAGCACAAGTCAAGCATTTACTGACGTAGGTTGCTATGTTGGCTTTCATACCAGGCCACCAGTATGTAGTATTTAGGTCGTGGTACATCTTATCCGAACCAGGATGTACTGAGTAACGAGACTTGTGCGCTTCATCCATCACAAGTTCGCGTAAGTTTCCGTAAAGTGGGACCCAGATGCGCCCTGTTACATAGTAAGTGCCGTCTTCCTTTTGTTCTAGCCGCTGTCTCGATCCTTGTAAGGACTCAGCCCTGATGTTCTCTGCTTTCAACGCTTCAACATGAGCATCTCGTATTTGAGCGGGAAGGCAAGAGTGATGGTAAGCTGTAATGCACGTACACGCTTAGGTGTAGAATCTTTTCGACTGAGGGCGTCGGCCACAACATTGGCTTTGCCCGGATGGTACTTGATCGTGCATTCATAATCATTCAAGAGCTCGACCCATCGACGTTGTCGCATGTTTAATTCCTTTTGATTGAAGATATGCTCGAGACTCCTGTGATCGGTGTAAATGGTGCACTTGGTACCGTACAGGTAATGCCTCCATATCTTAAGTGCGAAAACAACTGCTCCCAATTCCCCGTGTGTAGTGTAGTTCCTTTCGTGAACATTAAGTTGGCACGATGCGTAGGCAATGACCTTGTCACGTTGCATCAACACGCAACCAAGTCCTTGGATGGAAGCGTCGCAGTAAACCACGAAATCATTTGTGCCTTCAGGCAATGAGAGGATAGACGCGCTACAAAGTCTGTCTTTTAAGTGCTGAAATGTGGACTCCTGTGCATCACCCCAACGATAGGTGCCACCCTTCTGAGTCAGTGAAGTGAGAGGTTGCGCATTCTTGGAGAAATCTTTGATGAACCTTCTGTAGTAGCCCGCCAAACCCAAGAATTGGCGGATTTCTGTTGGTGTACGGGGTGCAGGCCAGTTCTTGATCGAGTCAACCTTGGATGGATCAACATGAATCCCATCCTTGTTTACCACGTGGTCTAGAAAGTGGACTTAGCGAAGCCAGAAGTCACATTTCGAAAACTTGGCATACAACTGCTCTGTTCGAAGAAGTTCCAATACAATTGGTGACCAAAAGAAAGTAACCAACTTTAAGTTAACAACGGAAGCATAAAACGTAAAACCAAAACATAAGTTCAATAAGTTCATAAAGTTCAAATGTTAAGCACGAAACATAACTGTCCATATCCCACAACGACCTCCTCCTCGTGCAAGCTCCATAAGCATCTAACGACCTGTAAGGCATGTAACAACGAGTCAACAACAAAGTTGAGTGAGTTCACAGTTGGTTGTTAGTTTTAAGTTGTTTCCGAAAACATGGTTTGTCTTTTACTGGCTTACTTGCCATGGGGGTTACCCCATAGTTGAAAATATGATTAACCAATTCCTTCTTTATTAACCAAACCATATCCATAATCAGTGGGGGCTTCCCAATGTGAACCACTAGACCGTTACCATATCGACTACTAACGAAAGTAAGTTGTGCCCTACGTCAATGTCTATCATCATTGACAGTTTGCCATAGTCCATTAGTACACGCCCGTCCGACTGGCACGGTGTGAGGTTTGTTAGACCTAATAGCGGTATTAACTAATGACCCGCTCGCCATTGGCCTCGGCGATTAAGTCGATATAAAATGAGGGACTTAATGATAGAGTTTTGTCTAGTAAGTTTTAAGGTTGTTGTCCTACCCAAGGAGGACAAACGTACGTATTCTACCCAAGGAGAATACGCAGGATTAATATTGGCATCCTACCCATGGAGGATGGTGGTACATATCCTACCCAAGGAGGATATGTAGGTTCCGTTTTAATTCTTTAACCCATTCCCAACCACCGGGAATCCCATGCCTTAGAAAGTGTGTGAACTCACCTTGGTTTGCTCAGTTAGATTAGTTACTCTAAAAATCAGGAAATCAAGCACGTCCTAATAAGGTACAGATATCAATCATTTTTTCGTGCATGCATAACACGTATCCTACGTACAGTTTATCTACTCACTACTTCTATCACATACCACACAATACAAATGTCACCCTCTGACTTTTGTGGAAAGATCATAGTTAAAAATACACTTGTAACACTTGTTAGAAAATATTTTCTATGTGTTGGAATTTTTAGAAAATTTCACCAGAGTTTCCTTTGTAAATGGAGGTGTCCATGCTAATAAGCATATCATTTTCTTTTCCAAAAATTCATTCAACAATCAACAACAATTTACCAAGAGCAAACTATTCTATTTACAAACCAACATGAACTTGATGTTTCATAAAAACGCGTAGTAACTTGGTAAGGCGTTTAGTGGGTTTAGTTACTCTCCAAAGTGTGTTTACTTTTGTTAAAATCTCATTCTCAGGATTTTTAGATGTTCACAACTTGTGAACATATTTTACAAAAAATATTTATTTACAACATTTTCATGTGTCACTAGTATCCATATACTTACTTTATTTCCAAAATAGTGTAAGGATCATGATCTTTCGAAAACCGTCTTTTAAACTTGGTTTATTTAGGAAAATCACTCACAAGTTTTAGATCTACAAGATCACTTGTTCACTTGGTTTATTATTTTTATAAGAAATCATTTTATCACCAAGTTCATGTCTAAATATGGAGGTGATTACTTTATGTAACCACATAATCACTACTTTTCTTGTTAAATCATGTTTTTAATCATGATTTACCAAGTTCACTATGATGATCACTCATCATATTACTAGTAATCATCAAGCAAGCATCAACATATACCAAATAACATCATATTAACAATATTACATCATGTTTCATCTTATTTAAGCTTATGTTTCGTGATTCTAGATTCAAGTCTTTTAGTGTTCATATGTTTCATCATAATACATCTATTAACCACCAAAAAACATGAAGTATCTAAGGATTAATAAGAAACTTACTACTAGCTTCAAGCTAGAGAAGAACAAGATCGAAAATCAAGTGGATAAAAGCTTGTGGTTGAGGTCCTTCAAGTTCCAAGAGTTCCACACTTCGTTATTCACCTTGATACACCTTTGAGAAGCACTTGGAATGGATGAACTTGAAACGAAAATGTGGTGGTGTGTGTGTGTGAGATCGGCCGAGAACAAGCCAAAGGGAAGGGAGGAAGAGTTGTGAGGAAATGGTGAGATGATGTGAGGATTGAGATCTAGTGGTTTGTTCTTATATTTTCCAACAAGTGATTGACCAGTGGTTTCTATGTCTTGGTAGTAAATGACATAATCCATTAAACAACTAAATAAAATCTTCTTATTTAAACATGTGGCCGATTTTTAAGCATAGGGGGAGGGGTCTATATGTAACTTTGAACTAGTTAGTTGGTTCATGATCCCAATCCAAGTATATGGTTACAAGGGTTAGTTACTAGACAATTTAATGGGTGTTAAGGTGTTCGGGGATCATGACTAGCTCAAAAGAATAAAAACAATGTTTCTTGCAATATTCTAGTGTTCCGGGTAATGTCCGGTTGTTCGGTTAGACACCGTTCCGTTAAAGTGCTAAGTTATTCCATATAGTGTCCTATATATATCTTTTTGTAACACTTTTAATTCCCAACACTTAGAAAAGCATACAGGACCATTTAGTCAATTTTCTGCACAAGACTAGTATGTTAACAAGCATATGTAAGTATGACGCAGTAAATTAGAAAGCAGTTAAGTAATTCAGCACATTCATCAAGCACTTTAATTATCATTAATAAATCGTACGGATACATGTAATTATGAGGGTTGTCACATTCTCCCCCTGTTAAGAAAATTTCGTATCGAAATTTAGCACATGGTTACTGAGGAAGCTAGGTAAGTTGTGTGGTTTCCTGGTTTTCCTGGGGTGTCACACAGTGGCACAAAGTTTGGTAACAATATCTTTTCTTTTTGTTCTTGTGGTTTGATCTTATATTCCGCGTTCGATTAAACCTTTGAGTGATATCTTGGGATGTTTGGGACTTACATTGTTCAATATTATAATCTGTATTTTTTTCTTTTCTATTATTTAAGGGGCTGTTTGGCAACATCTTAATGGTTAAGTGCTGAATTATTAAGAGGTC
This sequence comes from Helianthus annuus, assembly GCF_002127325.2. Lineage (NCBI taxonomy): Eukaryota > Viridiplantae > Streptophyta > Magnoliopsida > Asterales > Asteraceae > Helianthus > Helianthus annuus. The sequence continues at coordinate 140,195,746 of NC_035434.2, forward strand.
TGATCCATTAAGTGCTGAACCAGTAAGAGGTCTCAACCATTAAGAAAGTAAACAAACAACCCCTAAGTTGTTATCAATATAAATTATCGTAATAAACAATAATTATAAATTATATGTATTTAATAAAATATTGGTGTAGGTTGGATTGTGAATGTGAGTGAAAATTGGACTAGATTGTGTTGGGTTGTGTATATGAAAGAAAGAAAAATTAGTTTTTTTTAATAAAAGGTTTGGTTGGGTTGGGTTGGGATACTGGATAATCCTTCTCTCATCAAAATCACCATCCATCGCCCATCGGTAACACTGTGTTCCAGTTCTTTTTTTCCTTTATCCTTCCTTTCTTTCTTACATTTTAGGCCATGGGGTATGGGGCTTGGGTTGGGACGTGGGTTGGGGGAAAACGCCCAAGCCACCATCCCGGGTGGGCTTAGGTTGGGGTGTGGCCCTTGGGGCTTGGCTTTCAAGTCGGGCGTGGGGCGGTATGGCCATGCTAGCTGGCTGCCTCCCATTCGTTCACCCGCCACGTCATAGCGGACATTCAAATTTTGAATTTTAAATTCAAACGGTTTGGGGGAAACCAAACCGCCACCCGGTCACCCAACCACCCCCAATATATTTTAACCCCCAACCCGCTGGTCCCCAATCCCACGCACCCAACCCCACCGGCTACCCACTTCTCTCGAACCCGCTAACCCACTGGTCCCCCCCATCCCACGAACCTAACCCCACTGGTCCCCTCCCGCTATGACATCCTGGACCCATGAAGAAGAAATGGCTCTCGTCACTAGCGTCGTCGACGCTATGAAGGGGTGGCCATAGGGCCAAACAAAATATTGGCCAGAAGTATTCGCAGTCTACCGACATAATGTCGGTAACGATCGCCACAACCTCAACGCGTGCCAACATAAATGGCGCGAGCTACGGCCCAAGCTCGAGCGTTTCAAGGCTTACTACGAAGCCGTTCCGATCGGCGACTTAAGCCACGAGGACCGGGTGGCGGTGGCGAACATAGAGTTTCGAGGCAAGGAGCGAAAGACGTTCGACAAGATCGACCTTTTTGAAATTTATTTAACGCTCTAGGTTTGTTTTTTTGTAATTTTTAGAAATTATGTAATTTTTAAAATTATGTAATTTTTAAAATTTTAATGAAGTTGTAGGTTTTTTTATAAATGTTGTGTGATTTTTTATAATTTTTTTAATATTCTGTTGCCATGCGGTACACCCAACCCACGCCCCGCCATACCCACGGACACGTAACCAGACGGTGGGAGCTCCTATTCCACTCCACATGTCAACAAATGTCCCAACCCAAACGCACCGACAACCTTACCTCCTTTTCTTTTCCCCTGAGTTAAAATAGTTAAAGAGGTATCCTCCGTTTGGGTTTATCGGGTCTATTCTCTCCTCTCTCTACATCACCATCGAGCGGTGATAAGTTCCGTCGACTTGCCAGCTTTTACGGCGTCGGCTTGGCTCATGTCTAGAATCACCCAATAGCAACCCAAAATCAAAATTTTGCTTCAGCCGATTTCTTGAATCACCCAATAGCAACCGATTTTGGAGCAACACACTAGCAACTTTCTTAAATTCACCTAATAAGAGCCGTTGATTTTGGAGCAATACAGAAGTTCAGAACGCTTTCAAATTGGGGCTGCTGCACATCAAACACAGGTGAGTAAAGATCTGATTTACCATGATTTCTTGAATTCAATATAGTTTCTTGATTAATTTGTAATTATGGGTCTTGATTAAATCACATTTAACATTTCTATACTGTGTTTAATTTATGCACACAAGTTGTTCGATGAAATGCCAGAGTTTCTAAAGCCACAATTTTTTTTGAAATTCTTTGTAATCTTTGAATTCTGCGAATTGCTTTGTTGAAGGCTAAGCAGTCAATAGCGGTGCTATAGCGGTTAGCCGACCTCAGGGTGTGTAGCGGTCCAAATAGCGGTGGCCTATAGCGATTATAGCAGTAACGGTGTTTGATTGTGTTAATTCTTAAATTAAATACTTCAAAGTTACTAATAGTATTTGATTTGCAACAGGTTTTTGATAATGGAATGATATTACTATGAATTTTGATATTACTATTAATATTTTTCAAAGATATATATATATATATATATATATATATATATATATATATATATATATATATAAAAATACATACATTATGCATGGTATAAAAATTACCGCTATATCACCACTATACCACCGCTATAACCTATATATCATATAGCGGACCTTGACCGCCTATGTAGCACGGGGACTCCATTTATGTGGCCGTACCCGTCTCGGGTACTTGTCGGGGACGGAAACACCATGGGTACTCGTTGGGGACGTTTCCTAAACGTTCAATGTCGGGGACGTATCTGGTAGAAGTATCCAGCCCGTTTCCATTTATTTTTAGGGTTTTTACCCTTTCAAATTCCACAATCGGCCATTAAATAAATAGACCTGTCATATTCGGCTTCTCTAATCTCTAAACTCTCAAGTCTCATCATCTCTAATTCTCTATCGATTGCCGATCTCTCCCTAGATGAACCGGAATTTGAAAATGATTTGATTATTGATAATTAATTACCTTTGGAAGATGTAGTATTTTTGGAATTTGTTTAATGTATTTTTATTTTTTTATATTTTTTATTGCCGTACCCGTATCTTGGAATTTTGAGTTTTGCCGTTCCTCGTTCCCGTATCGTCCCCGTACCCCGATCCCGTACCCGTTCCAGTGCTACTTAGTTGACCGCTATTCGATTTTGGACTGCTATAACTGCATAGGTTGAAGGGTACAACACTGGTGGGATCTGTGAGTGTGCAGTCAGTGTTTATTCAACCAATTTGTTATCTTTATATGTCATTATTGAATGAACAAATATCCCAACATATGGCCAATAACATTTATATTTACATGCAAAATTGATAAAAGAATAGTAGGGAATTAACATTCAGAAAGAACTAATCCGCAGTTTCTCTAAGTTGTTACATGAGTATAATGTATATGAATGCATAAATGTAGTATAAATCAATCATCAGTAGGTCTTCAATGACACAAATAATAAAAAAAGTTGTGGATTCGCCAGTGAACTTGCTCGATCTTCTCTGCAACATTTCTCAACTCAGCAATGGATTCTTCTATGAAGTCTTTCAATCCAAACAAGCATTTGAAAGAACAGTAAGGATCTTCTCATTTTTTTTTATCATGTCTTCGAAAAAGCTATCAAATTCAATGGTTTTGTTTAGTTAATTGATTGATGGAAGATGATGTTATAACTTTTTATTGTACCTAATGGTTATCAGATTTGTCAGCAACCTAACTGGATCTTCCATGCTTGAGCTTTTCGTACTTTCGGCAATATTTCCTGTACGTTTTCTATACGACGTGTTCTCGATCGAGTAGTTTTCAAACGTTCGTTGATAATTTCAAACGTTTTGTTTTTCAGATGCTTATTCTGCTCCGACATATCATAGGCATCTGCACTATAGGTAATTTACTTACTCTATGTGTTTGATATCAATCAGATGGTATATAATAGTGGAAATACTTTGCATGTATAAGTATTATTGGTAAAAAAGGTTTGCTTTATGTTGAAGCCCCTGGCATTTTCGATATTATATAATGAGTCCGTTATGTTTGCATCTCTAGATCATGTTACTGATGATACTCCGTCAAATAAAAAGGATACTACAACAGTTGCATTAAGAAATCGAAGAGGTTACATCTTCACAATGATAGTAGATTTTCTCTCCATTATTCTTCCATTCACTCTGTTCTGTACCGTAAGTATCTTCTGTCTATTGTAATTCTGTTTAAATCTATATCTAGGGTCAAGTTATTCTACAAAGTCTTCTAATTGTAAGAAGTGTAAGAAGGATTTATAGAGTGACAAGTGTCTAATAACCTAAAACTGAACCCACTACATCACCACCAAAAACCTAAAAAAAACCTAACCCCCCACCCCCAAAAAAACCTAAAAAAAACATAACCCCCTCCCCCTCCCCCCCCCCCCCCCCCCCAGGCAAAAAAAAAAAAAAAAAACAAAAAAAAACTATACCTCACAAAAAAACCCCCAAAAAACCTAAACCCCCCTCCCCCCACCCCCCAAAAACCTAACCCCCCCCCCCCCCTAAAACCTAAAAAAAAACTAAACACCCACACCCACCCCCTCGGCAAAAAAAAAAAAAAAATTTATTTTTTAGGGTGGGTGATGTGTGTGTGTGTGTGTGGGGGGGGGTGAGGGTTTAGGTTTTTGGTGGTGGTGGATGTTTAAGGTTTTTTTTTTTTTTTTTTTGTTTTTTATAGTGGGTTTTTTTGTGTGGTGGGTTTTTTTAGGTTATTGGACACTTGTCACTCTATAAATCCTTCTTACACTTCTTACAATTAGGATCCTTTGTATTTGATCCTAATCCTCTATATCTATACTATATAATAAAAGAAACCAATAAAAGGACACTTGTCATTATTCTAGATCATCTACTATTACTTAATTGTAGATAATTATTATTTAATTTAAATTATTAAATTTAATATATGTTTCAGACATTTAAGAAATTACGGATAAAGTTCCATAAATTATCTTATTGTTTATTTATATTAATTACTAGGTTATTATTCTAGACCATCTACTCTTACTTAATTGTAGATAATTATTATTTAATTTAAATTATTAAATTTAATATTTGTTTCAAACATTTAAGAAATTACGGATAAAGTTCCATAAATTATCTTATTATTTATTTATATTAATTACTAGGTTAGAGATGGTTCAAATGCTTTCATATTTATAAACTTGACAAACAACACAAGTTTTGATCATACATAAAACAAATTTTTGTTCGGATATCAGAAAAGTGTCTTAAAATATTGTTTTATAATGGTTAAATCTTCGTTATTAACTATTTGATCTTTTGTTTACTTAACCCGTGTAATACACGGGGTTATAATCTAGTAGAAAATATATAAGGCCTTGCAGTTCCCTGTAATGTCTTTTTTTTTGCTGAGAAAAATCATATTTATTAACTGTTGGTTCAGGCCCCAATCACACACAAAGAAAATAGAAGAGAGTAAATTACCACTGAAACTTTCTTATTTTATTCAAAAACTGATGGACTCATTAAATAGGCAACAATCACAAGCAAAAAACATAGAAAAGTCAGTAACCACACACCCTAAAACCTGTGATTCTAAAGGAGAACCTTGAGTCCTTGACTCATACAAAACTTAAAAAACACATGCCAAAATGACTCATCTTCTGCTGACTCAGTACTCTCGACTTTGACCCATCCAAACAAAACGGTTAGCTCCAAGACCCATATCCGGATTTGACCCGTACCCATCAAGATTAACCCAACATTAGCTTGGTTTTAAAAAGCGTGAGGTGCTCCAAGGCATTTAGGCCCGGAAGCCGAGGTGCTACACGAGGTGTTGCTCTATGTACAAGCAAAATAAGCTTTATGTGCAACCAAAAGCTGCATCTCTTTCACATACCAACCGTTTAATCAACTAAACCATTCATAATCTCTTCACCCTTTTAGTCATTTTCATATATCAGCCTTATCCAGACTCTTTATTTGACCAATTTTGGCCCACATCTACCGAGGCATTTTTCCAATTAAAACTGTATAAAACCAAGATCATTAGAAAGTATTTGGGCTGTCTTTTTTATTTTATAAACTGTATATGAACTTCATACTCATTGATCAGCAATATGACTAAGTGGAATATGTACTATATATTTTCCTTTGATGGCTCTTTTTTTTTTTTTTCTGTAATCGCAAACATATTTATTGGGTCAGGATCATTTCAGAACCATAAATATTTACAGAACTCGCAGAAATCCTAATAAACAATCTTTTTATTTATATATTTTTATGTTTAGGATAATTTTATCATTTATTATGTGTATTTTTACGATTACATACATGTTAAGAGTAATTTTATCATTTTTTATATGTAATTTTATAATTACACATATGTAAACTAGTTTTTTTACATATATGTAATTAGTTATGACACACATATATAATTTTGGCAATTAAACATATGTAAACTACTTTTAACATGTATGTAATCAAAGAAATACATATAATAGATGATAAAAAGATCCTAAATACAAAAACTTATATATAAAATGATTGTTTATTGGGAGTTCTGCGAGTTCTGTAAATATTTATGGTTCTGAAATGATCCTGGCCCATTTATTTGATATAAAATGAAATAACAGGTTCTAGCAGATTGGACATATATAAATGGAGTTCTTTGTATGGTGGTCCTGCTTTTCTTTGCTGCATCTCAGAGGTAGTTTATGACTAGTAAATTTTTAATCTTACGTTGGATATTATTTTAATTAATTGTGTCTTATTCATGTTTCATATGATTATTCCAGTTACCTTAAACTGTTTTCATCCAGTTGAGCTTTTGAGTGATTATTAATTTATTATTCAACAAAGTCTTGAATATATTTTCTTTGTCATGCAGACATGGATCTTGCTGGGATCAGAAAGAAGGCGTTCATTCTTTGAGTACATACGTATCTTCATATAGGGTTTCTATGGTAACCTCAACTTGATTTGTATTATCTTATTATTAGCTTTAGTGCTCCAAAACATTCTTTGTTTTTATAATAAATATTATTATTTGTGCAGATGCTTATCACATGCATTTGTATTTTGGCCGTTGACTTCAAAATATTTCCTAGAAGATACGCTAAAACCGAGACTTACGGTACTAGTGTGGTAATGTTTTTTTCTTGCCATTTTACATCTATTTTTATTTTGAGTAAAATGCCATTTTCATCCCTGAGGTTTGGTCAGTTTTGCGACTTTAGTCCAAAGGTTTGTTTTTCCGCATCTGGATCCGAAAGTTTTGAAATCCTGCCATTTTCATCCGGCTCGTTAACTCCATCCATTTTTCTCCATCAAGTCAGGGGTATTTCCGTCTTTTTTTGTTAACTTAAAGGGCAATTCGGTCCTTTTCAGGGGTATTTGGTCTTTCTACATACAGTGAAAAAGACCGAATTGCCCTTTAAGTTAGCAAAAAAGACGAAAATACCCCTGACTTAACGGAGAAAAAATGGATGAAGTTAACGAGCCAGGTGAAAATGGCAAGATTTCTCCCTTTTTGGATCCAGATGCGGAAAAACAAACCTTTGGACGAAAGTGGCGAAACTGACCAAACCTCAGGGACGAAAATGACATTTTACTCTTGTATTTATTAAAAAGTTAAGTTATGTTGTTTATTGATTATTAGCCTAGGTAGTAGATATTATGCTAATTTGTTTCTTTATTATTTTGTGGGATCGTCAGATGGATATGGGGGTTGGTGCATTTGTCTTTGCAAATTCCTTCGTTTCCCGTCAAGCTCGGGGTGTTTCAACAATGTGAGTCGGTTTACTTAAACAACACACACTCACACGTGAATATTTGTTTTATTTTCATTAATCGTTTGACTACTTTGTTCGTATCTTAGGGGTTTGAGAAGTGCACTATCCTCTACTAGCCCGTTACTTGTTCTCGGGTTTGCTAGACTCGTTACTACAACTGGAGTTGACTATCAGGTCAACGATCTTCGACCCAACTTCAATATCTTGTAAATATCATACCTTGTTCCTCGCCTAAATGGTTAACACGCTATCTTTATGTTCATAGGTACACGTGGGAGAATATGGTGTTCACTGGAATTTCTTCTTCACACTTGCCGGTGTAGCGGTTCTAACCTCAATCGTTAACGTCTCTCCAAAGTATTGTGGACTTGTAGGTTCATTAGTACTAATAGGTGTGTGATTTCATTAATAGGAGTAAGTTACACAGATGGTCCCTGTAGTTTACCAAAATTTTGGATTTGGTCCCTAGCTTTCCAAAAGTATTCAAATGGTCCCTGTTGTTTGCACTTTGTAACGCATTTAGTCCCTATTTTTTTTCCAAAAGTACATGGATGGTCCCTGTGGTTTGCACTTTGTAACACATTTAGTCCCTATCTTGGACATGCTAAAATCTTTAGATATGTTGGCAGGGGACTAAATTCGTTACAAAGTGCAAACCACAGGGACCATCTATATACATTTGTAAAAAAGTTAGGGATCAAATCCAAAATTTTGGTAAACCATAGCCCATAGGGACCATCTGTGTACTTGACTCTTTGTTTAATTTTATTTTTTGTATGCCTGTAAAATAATCTCTTATTTATTATTATTATATTTTATATTTTTGAATCTTTAGGGTACCAAGTTTGGCTAATGAATGGATTGAACTCTTATCTGCTTTCTGCCGAACGGGGAACCGACATTATTAGTCAAAACAAGGAAGGAATCTACAGCATATTTGGTGAGGTATTTTTTACAAATTTCTTTAATTTTATTATATAATGTTGTGGATTTTTATTAATTAAATTTCTAGAGCCCATAGCAGGCAAATGAACCGGACGTTCAGCGAACAATTCTTGAACCGTTCGGCAGGAAGTTTGTTTGTGTTCGTTATTTTAATTTATGAGCAAACACGAGAACAAGAAATTTTGTTTAGTTAATGAACGAACATGAATAAAGGCCGCGTTCGTTCATTTATGTTCGTAAATTTTCGGTAACATGTTCGGTTATGCTCGATAGTTCATTAGGGTATTTAGTTTATATTTTATTTACATACTTCAAAAATCACAGTAATAAAATATCTAATAAAAAATAGTCGTCATCATCATCATACTTAGTAAATCCCACCAATAGCAAAGCTAAGGTAGGGTTTGAGGAGGGTAAGATGTAGACAGCCATACCTCTACCCCGTTGGAATAGAGAGGCTGCTTCCAGTGAGACCCCTGTCTCCTGGCTCGATAGTAGTTTTGCATCAAGCCTTGGACATAAGGCACATAACACTCAACAATTGAGATTTGAGACAAAGGCCGATTAGTGCATGTACCCCCTTGTCTTTCATCTATCAACGCCACCACATGATGCATGATTAAACGCCCCCGCTTTTAACGTTATTTTCACGAAATTAGTAAAATAACGTTAAAATTAGTGCACTTTCACTTTTGCCTCCCGAGGGCCCACACATATATACATTATATGCGCATACCGCAAATGGGGCGTATAATAAAAAATAGTGTATTGTATATATACATTGTATAATAAAAATTAGTGTGTTGTATATTACATACCTTTTAACTTTTAATATATGTTCGTTTGTGTTCGTGAACGCTTGTTTGTGTTAATGAACGTCGTTTGTGTTCATCTGAGTTTGTTACCTAAAATTAACGAATGAACACGAACACGTTCATTTCTTTTATGAACGAACACAACAGAAAAGCTTGTTCGGTAAGTGTTCATGAACAAACAGTTCGGGAACACATTTATTTCCTTAACAAACGAACACGAACCCTACTCCATAGTTATTTATATATACTTTTTTTATTTTTCTTCAGGGTATTGGGGCCTGCATTTGATCGGTGTTTGGTTGGGCAACAATGTTTTGTTTCGGAAGAACGCTAATATGAGAACTAACGGAACGGCAAGAAAACAAATTTGGATTCTAGTTATATTCTTCTGGTATGATGTATATATTTTTTTATCAAAACATTTTTTTAATTTTTATCAAAATACTTTTTTAGCATTCTTTTAAGTGACCATCTTTCCCCTTATCCTTCCAGGTGTTTGACCTTGATTCTGGACCGTTTCGTAGAAAGACCTTCGCGTAGAATGGTTCAAAGCTCTGTCTTCTTATAATATATCTGTTTAGATTTTTCAAACCATTTAAAGGGGAAATAATTGAAATATATGTTAACTGTTTATTAATTACATTTGCAGTGCAACGTGACATACATTACATTGATATTGGCTACAAACCTACAGGTAATTCTCATTTCTGCTACGGTTATTATCATTGCAATGTGGCTTTTTTAAAATTCATAGTTAAAAGTCATTGTAAATTTGCAGATGTTGGGAGTAATAATGCTTTCAGATTATATCCCGGGTGGTAAATTATCACTATTGGAACAAGCAATCAACCGAAACTTGCTTGCATTTTTCATTGTGGTGAGAAACAAAGACACCTTGATCTAATTTTTCATATTCGAACCTTCAAGGGGTATTTGTGGGCCCCATAAGTTTTCCTAGGGCTGGCATGTCGTGTCAACCCGATCTGCTAAGACACAAACACAATAGGACATGAACCCGAAAATAGGGAAACACGAACATGACACGAAATCTTATCGTGTTAGATTTTACAAACACGAACACGAACACAAACCTGATAATAAATAGGTCACACGAAATGACCTGTTAAGACACGAAATAACTACCAACGTATCATACGACCTGTTAAGACACGAAAAATTACCAATGTATCATACGACTTGTTAGGACACTAACACGACCTGTTAATAAATATATAAACTTTACTTCCAGGTATTTTTTTTATTTAAAATTAGGAGCCCCACATATTTTTTTATTTAAAATTATAAACATGTCATTAACGGGTCTTAATAGGTTAACAAGTATTTAACCTGTTAAGACACGAAATTAAACATGTCTTAACGTGTCGGCCTGTTATAGACACGAATCCCATTAAGGTTAAACATGAAACCTGTTAATTTCGTGTAGGTTCATGTCGTATTAGTGGAATCTCATGGTCACCAAACAATAAGAATCGTATTTGAATTTCAAATTTTGTTCCTCAAAGGTATGCAAAACAAACTAGTAACTTGGTATAAACTTATGCAGGCGAATTTGCTGACCGGATTGGTGAACTTATCCGTCAATACGCTGTTTGTGTCGCCACTTACGGCTCTGATTATTTTGATTGCTTATGGTTTTACCGTATGTGCTGCTGCAGCGTTTGCGGATTATAAAGGTATCAAGTTAAAATTTTGGTAAAATCAGCTTTTGTATTACTTTTTTGGTACATTTAAAGTTATTTAATATGTCTTACCTAGTTATAATCCTGATTTTTCATTGGTTAAACAACCCTCTAATAGTTTATCGGTACATTTTGGACAGCAGTTGTCAGTTGTGTTGTAACTGAACTACTTGTATTAATAACTTGACTTTATAAGACCATGTGTAGTGGTGAAGAAAAATAATGCCCCCATCATGGGGCATTATCCGACACGTGACAGTCCAGTCAGCATGGGGCGTTATTGCAAAAGTGGCGTAGTGGGAATAATGTCTAATAATGCCCCTTCCAATCATTAAACAAAAAAAAAAAAAAAGCAAACTAGTTGTTCATTGGCTAGTCAAACCTTGGACCACTTCCAATCATCAAACCATTGGCCACATGCAATTGCTATTCAGCGTTATAATTAAAACAACAGAATCCATTTTTTGATTTTTTTTTTAAAACGGCCCATGTAATGGGGGGATGGGCGTTTTTAGGCATTTTTTTTTCAATTTTTTTTTAAAAAAATACCGTCCCATTACGGGTGGTCTAAGTAGGAATAACGGATTCTAATAATCTCAACGATTAGCAATTGGCTGGCAACGGTCCCAACTTCAAAAATAACCAGTGGTGGTCCCACTTTTTTCATATATTGTAAATCAATGGACATTTGCTAACATAAAAGGAAAAGGGGACAAAAAGAAATTAAGGTTTTGTTAGTAAAAGTCCATTGGTTTACAATATGTGAAAAAGTGGGACCACCACGGATTATTTTTGAAGTTGGGACCGTTGCCGGCCAATGGCTAATAGTTGAGATTATTAAAATCAATTATTTCTTATAAGTACTACACTCAAAAGTGTACATATTTGTTTCAAATCTAGTGTGTTATGGTGTTAACGGTCCGAATTGGCTGGTTTTGACATAATCTTGGGGCCGAACCGCTAACTAGGGTTTCCGAAAACGGCAAACCAAACCGGCGTTATTGGTTGGTCGGTCGGCCCAATCGTTTTTACCAGTTTGAAGTTTTTAATTTTTTTTCAAAATCATTAGTTTGTATCAAAAATGTTAAAATAATAAAAAGATGGTTCATGATTATAATACGTACATATACATAAGTAAATGTTCTAAAAGTGACAAGAATTATACAAATAAATTAAATTTTAAACAGCCGGTTTGATTTACACTCCGGTTTCAAGTTATAAAGCGGATCAAACTGTCAAGCCGTGAAAACCGAAATACAAACCTAATTGATGGATCTCAAAGCAGCACGGGATTTAGACAGGTTGGTTTTGGTGTTTGTCTCAATTGCTGAGTGATATGTGTTTTATGTCTAAGGTTTGATTCAAAACTACTATCAAGCCGGGGGTCTCACTGAAAGTAGCATCTCTATCCCTACGGGGTAAAGATAAGGCTGTCTACATCTTACCCTCCTCAGACCCTACCTTAGCTTTGCTATTGGTAGGATATATTGAGTATGATGATGATGATGGTTGGTTCTGGTGTTTAGGACTACAGAATGATTTGGGTATGTACCAAATTAGTTCAACATCTTTTAAACTTGCATTATGAAGGCTAGTTGAGCTATTAAATCGAGTTTGAGTTCAACTTAAGATTGTCAAGTTGAGAGAAGCTTGGGTTCGCCTTGACTCATTACGACACAACTGGTAAAATTCCCCTTATGATATCACTAACCAAATGATTATATGTTAAAAAGTCTTGTTAGAGACGAACAAGTGTGAACTATTGTCATATAAAACAAAGAATATGAAATGTGGTAGTTAATGGCAGGTGAAACAGTTGGTCAAAAAGAGCAATCACCTTATATTGTATTAAAGGCTAGATGGCTCTATTTATGATGGTAAAAAGGTTAGGTCAATATCGCTCACCTGACTTTTGATTTAGGTGAGCCCTCAATGAAGGAAGTGGGGCCCAAGCATGTCCTTATCAGTAGATGATCACCATGTATATTTTTTTAACAACAAATTTCATTTTTACGAGTCTTGTGAGACTTGAATTCATGAATTCCCAACTTAGAAGTTGCCCTAAATCATTTAGGGGCGGTAATTCTTGAGACGACCTGTTAACCCGAACCCGACACGAAAAAAACAGGTTTGGGTCGACTAACACGACCTGTTTAAAAAAACGGTTCGGGTTGACCCGTATTAAAAACGGGTCGGGTTTGGGTTGACCCGTATAAAAAACGAGTTGACCCATTAACCCATTTAACTATTTAGAAAAATATGTTTTTATATTTTTGTTTTTTTCCCGTTTCTGTTTTAAATGGTTAGTTATAATAATGTTAGTTTTGATAAATTATTTTATTTATTTTTCACTCATACTCATCATTAAACATGTTATTGATAACCCGATTAAAACCCAATAACTCGTATATAAATCATCAACTTATATGACTCATTTAAAAATATGGGTTAAACGGGTCAGGTTCGGGTTGACCCGAATTTATATCGGTCGGGTTAGGGTTGAAATCTTTGACCTGAATAATAACATGGGTCGGGTTCGAGCTGAACATTTCAACCCATCAACCCGTCAACCTGCAACCCGTCAACCCGCAACCCGTCAACCCGCCAACCCATTTATGATAAATCTATGCAACTACTGGTTCATTAGGTGGTATCTACTATCTAGGAGTAAAAATATAACCTTTTAAACAAAAATCTGAACAAATTGATAAGCTTTAAGTTTAGTTTTATGGGGATGAAGTAATTTATATTTATAGGGTAACATACTTACCTCATTTTAAACAGTGGCGGATCTAAGAATTTTTTTCACTAGGTTCCTTTTTATAGATTCTCACTATTTTTTTCCAAATCATACAAGGTTTCTACTAATTTTTTCCATTTTTTGCCAAACCGCACCCCTGGATCCGCCCCTGATTTTAAAGAAAGTTCACAACCGAAATGACTATGCACGGTTAAACAGTTACAAATCTGTCATAAAAAGCCTTCTCTGCCGGATTTATAATGGAACATGTGGTTGAAAATGTTATGTCACTAGTTCTTATACGAAGGATTTGTGATGGATACTTTTTATAACGATGTTAAATTAAATTTTGCGATAGTTCTATAATCGCAATGCTTATTGTTGGGTTTGAAGAAACCTGGGGTCCAGAATATTACAAATTTTCTGCGAAGCAGTTCAACTTCTTCCTAGGGGTTAAGTTACCTAGTAGTGTTGGGACCATTGACCGGTTATCGTACCAAAGCTTCTTCCACGGGATAAGTTACCTAGTAGTGTTCGTTTTACAGAATGGAATGGAATCTGAATCAGAGGTGGAGGTTAATGGTTGCCCAGGGGTGCCCCGGCCCCCACCAATCTTTGCTCGCAGTGTTAATTTTACCGAATTTTAACCCCCAACGCGTTCAAGCTCCGCTACTCGATGGAATAGGAATGTAGATTTCATTTCTTGTGTTGTTCGTTTCAACAAATGAAGGAATTAAAGTTATACAATATCTTAGAGAACGAAATTTACATTCCAATTCCATTCAGATTTCATTTCACTATGTGAAACAAACACATCTATATTCCAAATCAAATTTCAATTCCTACGCAAATTTCCATTCCAATTTCACGAAACGAACGTTAAGCTTTATCGACTTGATTTAAGACTTATTTTACATTTTTAATGAATTAATATATAAATATGTGAATTATTATATTTAAAATTAAGTGAGAGTATTAATTACCTAAGAATTTATATCTTAGATTGAAATGATACAAGCAATCAACTCACATGTTAACACCATAGGATTCATTTTGGGCCCTCAAAGGGTCTTCATCTCCAACCGCATATCAGTTTCCTTCATGTTCAGCGTATTATATTTCTACAACAATTAAGGGTGGTTTGTGAATTTGACCATTGATCTGACGGCCCGAATAATTTTATCATTGTCATTCTATCCATAATTTATATGTTGTACACTTTTTAAAACTCTTCGATCAAATTATTTTTTTTTTCTCGTCTAAAAAAATATATCTATTTGTACTTTTCTTCTAAAAACATATTATTAAGTTTAACAATATGTATTTTTTTTTGAAGTATTTGATTCAATTGGTCTAACGAGTGAGCTAGTATTCTAGCCGGTTTGATGATCAATTTAGTTTTTAAACATGTATGTTCTTGCATACCTAATAAGTAGATATACCACAACAAGTAGTAATATTGTTTTACATATTATTATATATATAGTGATGTAGGAGCATCCGGCCCAATATGTTGACCTGAACTCGAACCCGTGGTCGACCCGTGAATGGCGACTTCTTTGGAAAGAATGAAAACTTATCTTTTGTTATTTAAATTTTATTTACTTTCCTAATATTATGATTTTGAATTATTTAGTTTCCTTACCTATATAAGGGGATCTAGGGTTTATTATTTTGGGAGTTTTTGGTTGATTATTAATATAAAGAACTTTGTTTTTAGAACCTTTGGTTCAATTTATTGTCTTTGATTAATCAATCGTTCTTGAGCCATTTTGATTGGACGCGAAACTGCATCATATAGCACACAGTACATTTAGGAATTTTAAGTTTATCAAACAGCTAATGGTTCGTATATATAAAATATACTAATTATGTGTCATTTAACGTTATAATCAAATAACTTTTTCTATATAAAACTACCATTTTGTGGTCTTGTTATGTATATTTGTTTTTAGAATTTTAAAATTTCAGTTTTCGCAACGATTTAAGATGGTTTCACCATAGATTCACTATAATTAACAACTAGGTTATAACCACGTGTATTACACGGGTTGAAAAAAAATATAATTTTACATACTAAATAATAAAACAATATATCTTTAAAAACCTCATTTATTACACAGGTTGAATAAATGTAATTTTATATATTAAATAATAAAAAATATTATTTTTTAAGAACCTCATGTATTGTAATTTATATACAAAATAATAAAAAAGTTAAATCTTTAAAAACTCTATGTATTACACGAGTTGAATAAATGTAATTTTAGATTAGTAGTATATTAAATAAATATAATTTTGGATTGATAGTGTATTAAATAAATATAATTTTGGATAAAGTCTTATATATAAATTTTAAGTAATCAATATATTTGATAAATAATAAAAATACTAATAATAGTAAAAAATCTAATTTATATACTAAATAATAAATATAAAAGAAAGGCGGAAAACCCCAAAAATAGGTGTCTCCAATGAATGACACGTATCACATGTTGGTTTCTTTTATTATATAGCACTAGCGGTAAGATCCGTGTGCAAACACGGGTAGTTTCTTAGAAAACCATGCATAACACATATTGACAGAGAGTAAAGAAATGATTAGTGCAGACTTACAAAATTGATATAAACTAGTGGTCAATAGGTTTATTCAACAGCAATTCCATTATGTTGATGGCAAACCACTGTTGTCTATTAACTGTTAAAAACCTCTATTGATTTCCAACAAACTTGCCTAAAAACTCTTATCCATTATCTCCAACAGAGCTTGCCAGATGGATAGATAGTAAGTATCAGATGTTAGTCAACCCATGTTAAAAAGGTCAGTCAACAGAAATTACAAAGGTTAGTAAACAGATGTTAAGATAATAATGTTATTAACAAAGAATTTAGTACTCTCATTAAAAATGAGAGCTGCAAACACGGGTCGTTTCTTAGACAACCATGCATAACACATATTAATAGAACATATAGATACGTGTATAGATATTGTACCAAAACGTGTTATCTATTAGAGCTAAAAGACAACTATAAACATAGATTATCGGTTAATATATCAATTACATACAATTTAACTGTTTACCCAAAAAGACAATACAAACTGTTTATAGACATAGGTACTTAATATAATTTGAATACAACTTAAGGTTCAACAAACGTTAACTACAAACACACAATCACCTGCCTCAACAACTTTCAGCAACACTAAATCAAGGAATCAGCAGACTTTAGAAATCAGCAGATCTTTATTCTCTCATTAACATTTCCTGGATTTGCCCTTTCAATTGGAGCTCAAAATCCAAGGAATCAGTATCATCTTCATCCCTATCAAGCTGAAGGTTAAAAAGATCTTGGAGGTCAACTGGATTCAGACCAAGTGCATTCTCCCTTGATATCTTTTCAACACTACCATCAGACTTGATCAAAGTCAATTCATGGGTCTGTTTGTCAGACTTCCACTTTACTATTTTTGGATCTGATGGGTTTCTTGGGAGAAGTTTTATTCAAGAGGAGTTTGGCGATTGAGGCCTGCTTGCCAACTTCTGAAGTGCTTGAGCAACTTGAGCTTGTAATTGCAACGAAGCATCATCCAATCCATATAGTAACTGATTTCTGATAGACTCTTTTCTGTACTCAGCATACCTATTTTCATCTTCCTCATCCATCAGTTGTTGTCTTTTTCTTTGGTTCAAGGCAGCGATGGATACATCTGCTTATGAGAACAGCTTTTTAGATGTAATGGTCTGCCGACGTCTAACAGTGGTTTCATCTTTGTATATTGGTTTTTTATTAAGGAGTGGATCTGTCTTTCTTCGCTCTTCTAACTTATTGTAAGCTTGATCAATATACTGCCTAGACCATTTTCCAATTTGTCTAGCAGTCCCAGCCTTAGCTGCTACAAGTTTTGCCTTCATTCTCTTGTACTTCAACACTTCATCCACTTCAACCTTTTTGTATTAACGTCCTCATTAAGAGCTTCAAGGGTCCAGTCTTTGAAATCAGACCTGTAGGCTTCGTAGGGCTTGGTATCCATGATAGTGTTCAAGAAATCATTCCTTAGTGTCTTTTGTAGCTCAGCATTTGGTGACAGATTTGACATATTCTTACTCAGGTCTCTAGCAAAATCTTCCAACTTCTTGACTTCACCAAGCCAATGTTGCATGCGAGCTGAAAACTTAATGTGTCCTAGCTCTTTACACTCTTCTTTTGCCTTATCTTCTGCTTGCTTTCCCTTTAGCTTCAGATATTCATAAATATTCTTTGGAGTTTCGATTCCATGAAGAGATGGGAATGTTCTTTTGGATGGATCACCCTCTATGTAAAATTGAGTCATTTCATCTTGAACTGCAAGCAGTTCCAGAGGGAAAGTTACTGCCAATGGGTTGATCTTTGTTGATGGAGGTGGGACGAATGGTTTGGGTGAAGTTTGAATGAATGGTGTAGCTGATAACGGAATTGGTGCGGGTATATCTTTTTCTTCCTTCTCTTCTTTATGCACCATGAATTTTCTCTTTCTTGTGTAAACAGATTTTGGAGAAGGAGGAGTTAGGGAAGAAAAAGGTGTTATGAGTGTAAGGGTTGATTGTGATGGGAATTGAAATTGGGTAAAATCAGTGGATTGACTAACAACTGTTGGAACAACTGGTGTCTCAACCGCTGTTGTCTTAACATGTGTTGAAACATTTGTTGCATCAACAATTGTTTCAGTGGAGGCTGGCAGTAGTGATGAGGATTTTGTATTCTGCTTTTTGACAGGTGGTTTTTCTGGTGAGAGTTTTGTTTTAGGTGTATCAGAATCTGGCTTCTTAGGTTCAGTTGTGGTTTTAAGTTTTGCAGTAGTGGTTGGTTTTTCTGGTGGTGATATTGGATTAGGAAATATAACAATAGGAGATTCGTTGTGTTTGTGTCATTTTCTTCTATTTGAAGTTCCAATGTTGAGCACTTCATCTTCCTCTTTTGTATGGTTCCTCTTCTGCCCTTATCTGTCTGTTTGTTAACGGTATCATCAATTCTATTTTTCTTACCAGTATCAGATTTTCCAAGAGATTTTGCAGAAGTTTGCTTGGCAGGCTTTGGATTTTGTTTTGGCTGATTCCTTGGTGTTGGTTTGCCAAAGTTTTTCATGGAATCCTTTTCCCTATTTTCAGCATCATCTTCATCGTCTTTTTCAAACACAGGTTCAGGGGTAGTACCAGTTAACTTTGCAATGCATTCTTTTATGCCCTTAATGTCAGAATGTGTGTCTTTGTATCTTACTTCAACCATAACTCTAATTAGCTTCATGTGGGAATTAAGTTGAATCTCAACCAGTTCCCTTTGAGCTGTAAGAATGGGTTGTACCGAATTCCAAAGCTCTTGGCACAACTGCTGATGAGAAGGTCGACTTTTGAAAGCATCCACCAACTGCTTCAATTGATCTTTCATATCAGCAACAGCTGTTTCCAAGTTAGATATCCTATCCGTCAAATCCTGGTATTTTAATCCATCACCTAAGTTAATAGGATCATCTGAATTCCCACCAGAGGTGGTTGTATCTGCTTTTGAAAGAGGAGGTATCTCTAAATTTTCATTAGCAGATGCCTCTTGTTCTTGGTTCTGGGGACTTCCCTCTGCATCAGTGGTTACCTTAGTGATCTCACCTGTGGTTAACTTGAACTCACCAGTGGATACCTTGATAAACACAGCAGTGGTTGCCTTTAAGGGAGTCTGACTGATGAAACTACTGTCCAAATGTAAATTAGTGGATTTGACATTTGTAGTAGCTGCTCCACATGAAATACCATCAAGAATTTACTGAAATTCAAGAGGTGTAGCCTCCTCAACTATTTCTGGTTAGGTAATTGAAAAGGTTCAGACATAGCTATTGTTGAAGTTAAACTCCCAGTAAATTGTTCATGGGAGGGATTGCTATCAGTCTGAATGTCAATAGCTTGAAGCAGTGTTACAAACTTTGGTGGAATAGAAGATGAAGGGATTGCTGTCGAAAGAGACATTGCCCCGGGAGAAGGGCTTTTAAGTATACTCTCATATGAGGGTATGACATCATATTGTGGTGTCCCTGTGGATACAACATGTTCCTTTTGTGAGGAATCATGAGGAGTTTGGTTTATGGGTTGAGATCTTTCCACATGTTATGAGGAAGTAGCAACAGTGGTTTGTAGTGACATCTGTGTTGTCACAGGGTTAACCTCTGGGATCTCATCTTCCAGATGACCCGTTTTGCTGGTTTCGGTGGGCTTTTTGGATTTTCTTTTGGTCTTTTTGAGTTTTGTTGGTGTGGGTTCCACAGCAGTGGTTGTAGTGTTGTGATAACCAAGAGCAGTGGGCTCAGCAACAGAGGTTTGAGGAGCAGTTGTGGACTCATCTAAAATTTCCTCATTCCCCTCTGCTTCAGTTTTGGAAACATCTGACTCTTTAGCCATAGGGCGAGTAAAAGTTTCAAATGTTAGACTATTCATTTTATTAGCTTTACCTTTTTCAAAAGCTTTTTGAGAAACATGTTTTTGCAGGTAGTAGCTTAATAGTCTATGAAACATAAGAAAACCAACAGTTTTCCCCTTTTAATAGCAGCAGTTTCCCCTTTTTAATAGCAGCAGTTTTCCCCTTTTTAATATTTTTTAAAGTTGCAACCAAATCAACAAATAGTGCCTGGAGTAGTTAAAATCAGTATTTGTCAAAATTGCATACCCCAATGACTGAATTTTCAAAGGTATTTCATTAAAAGAAGTAGTTTTATTTGAGAGACAGATTAAGAGAGTATGGAACAAGAATAATCATTGGTGGTGGAAAATTACCTTTAAACATAGTTGTCTGATTCAACTGTCCATCATATCCCCTCCCAATCAAGTATGTTTGAATCTCATTTTTCGGCAAAGAGGTCTTACCTGCCAAGTCGTTTACCTCAAATGTTGTTGATATGGTACTGGGGGTAATAGCAACCGATTCACCTCCGAATTTTGAAGTTATACTTAAGGCCACATTGTTTTGTTCTTCAATATTCACATTTGCCCAAAAATCGCGAAGCGTCTCTTGGTAAATGGGTGCGTCGGCGGTAAGAATGACCTTATATTTTGATGATGTAAGCACATCAATCATTGAATGATAGAGAGTATTGTTCTCGGTTTTCTCAAAAATAGCCAGCTAGTTATGCGAATTTTTCATCATCAAAGCCATGATCGGAATTGAAAGTTGCGAGAGGTTGACGAAAAAGAGTTGAAGAAGAAGGTGGAAACCGCTCTGATGAATTTTAAACTCGAGACGAAAGTAAAACCTCTGTTTGGGGATGAAACAGGGGTTTATAAAGTGAAAAAGTGAATGCTGACGTGTCAAAAGTTACAAAGATCTGATGGCTAACATCTGTCCACGTTAGAACCTCTGCTCTGATAATGGATGACAGTTGTTTTAAAACCACTGTTGGCCAACAACAGATGTTAGGAAACGTTAGTAACTCAGCAGTCCTTAGATTAAACAGAACCTATGAGAAAAGACAATACCCTTTAGCAATGTTTGGAAACCACTGTTGGCCAACAACAGATCTTATGCAACAATAGTAAGTCAGTAGTCCTTAGTCAAACACAGGTTTGGAAAGCAGTTGTTTTCAACAAACTTTTAATATAAACAAATAAATTGATATTAAATATCAGCAGCCATTTAATGCAAAACATTTAAAAAATAATTTTTCATGGGAAAACTATAAAATAAATATCAAGAAACTGAAAGAACAAATTTTAAACCTCTGCCATAAAAATTAAAAGAAAAACCTCTTCATTTAAAGACCAACAATAATCTACATGGCAAACAAAGCTACTACCACTTCATCGGACGCAAAGGTTGTAAACAATGGTAAATCAACAGTCGCTAGAATAAACAAGACTTACTAAAAAAAATCGCTATTTTTGAGAGTTTTTTCCAATATTTAAAAAAAAAACTATTTTTTAAGAATGGAGTTTTGATGTTCTGAAGACATTTTACAAAGATCTGTTGAGCAATAACAGATGTTCAGAACTTCTATTGTGTTAATTGTTGACAATTCTTTGGAAACTACTGTTGGGAATAATAGATGTTCGCAATAGTAGCAACTCAACAGTCGTTACAAAAAACAGAAATTATGAGAACAGACAATACCTTTAAACAGTGGATGAATCTTTTGCCAAACAGATGTTTTAAAAACAGCTGTTTTCAACAGACTTTTAAAGATTTTTGTCAAATTTTTTCAAAATACCTATTTTTTAAGAATGTTCAGAACTTCTATTGTGTTAATGGTTGACAATTATTTGGAAAATGCTGTTAGGAATAACAGATGTTGGCAACAGTAGCAACTCAACATTTACAATAGCAGGTATCAACTCTAACAACTGTTGATGCTCAAATTAGTAAAAATAAAATGCTCTACAAAGATTAATAGAATTAAAATTTACATATCACATATGATGATAGATCAACAATTACATTAAGAACTGAACAACGAAATTTAATAATCTTCAGCTCTTGAACAGTAGCCCTATCCTCATATACTTGATCCTCAACTTCCTTTATATAGCGATACTTTAAATCATAAGAAGCTACAGAAGGGTATGATGACATTTTTAACTTGTATATTTCTTCAATTCTCATGTAAAATAAGGATATAATGGTAGTAAAACGTGATGAAAAGCTTCTGCACTGTTTTTGAAGTCTGAAGTGCAGAAAGACATCACCATCAGCGTAACACCCCAAAAATATAGATTTAATATTTTAAAACTAAATGTCGGTTATGGTCAATGTGACACTCTAGGTTTTCCCGAACAACCTTCTTGTAATAGCATTATGTGTACGTACGTTTTAAATGAAAGTCTGTGAATTATCTTGGTGTGCTATGTGATCCTTGTATTAAGTTATGTGTATGTAGTATATATATATATATATATATATATATATGTGTGTGTGTGTGTGTGTGTGTGTGTGTCTATTAGTGAGTCGAGACCACTAGGACCCGACTCGAGACCACTCGGTCTCGAGTGAACAGTTGGGCCGTTGGGCCGCACCCCTCCTTGAGCCCACTCGAAGTCCATTTAGGGTGCACCACCCGAAATGGGTATAAAACCCCCTTAAGGCTAGCCGACTTTCCCCTTTGGTGCATTAGCAATCATCATTTCAAATCCCAAACATTCCATTCTCTTATCCTCTCTTACCTCATTCACTTCCTCTCACTAAAAACCCTAAAACACCACCATAATCTTCCTCCTCTCTACTCGGAAAGCTCTCGGATCAGCTTGTGTTCTCCACTCGAGGATCATCGGACATCAAACCTATTCACTTCTACACTCTAGATCCTTATCCGGTTATTGTCTCCTTACAAACACATATAAATGCATGATAAAAATGTTGATTAAGTGATATATGCATTGGGACTATTGTCTAAGTATGATGAAAGTGTTTTTGTGTATTAATGGGTTTTTGTTTGTTAATGATGCATGCTTGGATGAACATGACCTCCTTTGTGAAAAGTGTGAATCTTTGTAGAATAATATGTTGGTGAGATGTTCTGAATGGTAAAAGAATGATAGTTTAGGATTGTTTATGACTATCCGATTTATGCTAGATATTATGGAACAAATATTTTGTTTGATGATGGCTTACAAGATTGCCTTGGTACCTAAATTATGTGTTATGATTCTTGTTCACAGAATGCATGATTATGTGTAGGATGAACATGTTGATTGAATATGAAAACCCTAAGGAAGAACAGTTTGAATATTCATATGAATGTTTGGAAATGCTTTGTTAGATCCGTTTTGTTTAGGAATTAGACAAGGGAACATGTTTGTGCATTTTGATTGGATAGTACATAAAATCATGATATTGCAATTCTATTGGATAGTACATCAGAGGTTCTAGAAGGATCTCCTCATCAGACAAGTAAGTCGAGACCTGATGTGGAAAAAGTAGTTCAACTAAATAAACTAAAATTACCCTAAATTAAGACTCAAGTAATAAAAATCTAGACTCTTTAACCTGACTAAACTACTCACCGGCAAGTGTACCGGTCGACTCTAGCACAGAAAAGTAAGTCCGGATGTCGAATCCACAAAGACTCTAATGAATTACGTTAACGACTCTATTTAGACTAGACACTGACACGACTAAACAATTGTTGTGTTTTAGGGGGGGGGGGTTACTAAAATCCTAAAATTGTGATTAAAATGAAATTAAACTAAGACACGAACGAAAACTAGGGTTTTAATTCAGATGAGATTAAGGACTACCTAGACTTGAATCCAGTTTAACTATGAATGGACTTCTAACGGTTTTATTGTTGTATGGAGCCGGGATTGTAAAATACTAAACCTTAAGGTATTTCAATGCTAAGACTTCCCGACCCTTCTGAGGAAGAAACCTAGGAAACCCTACAAGGCTGTTGTGTATACCGACTGTTAGGGGTGAGCAAGAAAACCGAAATAACCGAACCGTAACCGAATAACCGAAATAACCGAACCGAAACAAAAACCGACGGTTCGGTTTTCGGATTTTTAATAACCAAAAATTTCGGTTCGGTTTTCGGATAAACTTTTTCAATAACCGAAAAAACCGAACCGAACCGACATGTTACAATCCATATATTTTTGTGTTTAAGTTTAAATTGTTTAAGTGTTTAACCCAATGCTAGTAGAAAATGTTAAGTTTAGTCTTGAATGTTAAATGTTTATAATAAAAACATTATAACTGAAATGATTTATTATTACCTATAAGATATAACAAAATTTAATAAAAACTTTGAAGAAACATAAAAAAAAGATTAGAAGGTTAGGTTTATGTAAACAATATTAATTAAAGAGGTTAACTATAATGATTTAAATGTAAACATATAAAAAGATTGTTATAATATGAATTATACTTTTTATTTTTTGAATCTTACATAATTTTGTTCCAAAAACCGAAATAACCGAAAAACCGAACCGAACCGACGTAAAAACCGAAAAACCGAAACCGAAAAAAAACCGAAACCGAACAGTTTTTAAAACCCGAAAACCGGCATTTCGGTTTCGGTTTTGATTTTACCCAAAAACCGAACCGAACCGAACCGTGCACACCCCTACCGACTGTTAGACTTCCTCTCAGTCCTCTAACGACTCTAAAAGTGCCCTAATACGACTATCTACCTCTCAGCGCGACAATCTAAGGCAATTCTAGGTTCTAACTTGGTTTACTAGACACAAATGCAATTAGGGAACTAACGTCGACTTCTCTCAAAATCTAATTTAGCTATATACCGCACCGCGACCTAATAACTAACTCGAGCCTCTCAGCGACAAGTTAAGCAGAATATTTATTTCTAATTGTATTTTAATTACTGTTTCTAAGGCTATCGGCCGATTTACCCAAAGATCACCCGAACCCGCAAGGATGCAAATAATCAACACAGATCTATAATGTGAAAGACATCCACCAAAATCTATGTGAAACAGTAAACAATCCACAATCAAAAGTAAATACGCACACGCACCAAATCAGAAAATCTAGAACACTTTACTTTCAGAAATCAATCCATAATCAATCAATAAAAACCGTTAAAAGATCCAAACATAAATCAATCCATTATCTAGTCTAGGTAGTATTTAGGGTTTAGCCAAGAAACATGATGTCCAAAATAAACAAACTAACTTCAAAACAAGAATTCATCGGAAAGTATCGAAAAACACGAAATTAAAGAACACCGGGAGATAAAACCCGAACAATCTTCACTTTCACGATCCAAGCTTTAACCGAATGATTCCCGCAAGCTAAAGCACTCCAAAATACTCAAAATCACCTTCAAAATTCGTCCTAGGGTTTCTTTATTCGTAATTAGAGTTGTGTTAAGTTTCTTGGAAATCAATCTTCAAAACCCTAACTTGAAAATCACTTTTTCCGGAGATACAGGCCCTCGCGTGATGCCTAGGGGGGTCGCGTCACGCGGCGCCTCCCTGTTTGATTTTTATTATTTTTTTATTCATTTTCGATTTCCAGCTTTTCCGACACGCGTACGAATCCTGGTTTTCTTCCAAACTGCTCGGTTTTACTCGTTTTTCATCACTTTAAGCTACGGGACCTGAAATCAAAGCTTAACGTCAGCAGTATCAAAATTCTAACCTAAACTTGACTCTAAACGACTGAAAACTGACCAAAATATACACTATAAACGTATGTACTTTGCATTACATCAAACATCCCCACACTTACTCTTTTTTCGTCCTCGAAAAAGAATTATACAACGGAATCAGAGATAAATATTCACTTGGGTAAAAAATTATAGGTATAATTAATTAAAACCAAGGCTTGCGTTAGCTGCGATTGCGAATATACTTTGTCCACTTTAAACCCGAATCCAATCCTAAACCCTTATCATGTGATTATAATTTAAGTGCGGTCAATCCACCTAGGGTCTCACACTAGAATCAACAGTCCACCTACTCCCGCCTCAAGCTTATAGGACTAAAAGAACGATCATTTGACCAATTCCCAACCGTCTTATATCAAAACCAAGAGAGTTTACAATCACAATTTTTTTCTTTTTCCATTTTTTTTCGCTTTTCTCTCTTTTTTTTCCTTTCGTGAGTCTAGACGGTGCTTTCCCTCACCAAGAGGCAATCCGGCTGTAGAGTCGCTATCCCCAACCACAGATTACTTAGGTTTCGGTACTTATTTATTTATTTTTTTTAGCACGGTCGATTTCATACACCCTAGAGGTAATTCGGCTGTAGAGTCGCTATCTCCAACCCAAACTACATAGGAATGCATTACTTTCATTTAGTTTCTAGCTCACTTTTTATTCTATTTTTTTTCATGATCACATACTCTAACGGTTTTAACTTATAACGGTGCCCCTTATACTATTATCGGCAGTTTTGATTTCCCATATCTCCCAGGCGAAAACCCACTAGCAGACCGACAATTAAGGTATATTAGCTCAAAGGGACTTAAAACCAAACCCGGGCCTATCCACATATCCCTAACTAGACGCAAGCTCGATTTATTTAACTCTCATATTATTATTATTCGAACCCAAGCAAAAATTTTTCTTTTCTATCATTTTCCGCTTTAATTTGCAAACTTCTTTTTTATTCGAAAGACATTTTCTAATTTTTTCAATTTTTTGGATTTTTTTCAATTTTTTAATTTTTTTGTATTTTTTTTAATAATAAAGACTCGATTATTTACATGTATTCCCATCCCTACACTTAGAGATTGCATTGTCCCTAATGCAAGAACGAAAACACGACTCGACACTACCTAACAACTACTAAATAAATAACGAACTAACTAAATAACTAGACGACGAAATAAAATAAAAATACAACAACAACAACAAAAAGGAAAACGACTTAACTGATATGTGAGACTGTCAAAGTGCCAGTCGTTTCCACATAAGCCCTCCAATACCGAACGTGCTCAGCAAACAATACCACACTCTCTCACACACGAACGGAAAGCGGCTCCAAATCATCAACCTAAAGCATAAGTACCATACCAAACATACCACTACCACATGTCCAACATACCATCATCCAAAGTTCAAACAGAGAATAAAATATATGTCCTACGGATACAACCACATCGAACTACTGAAACATCATAAATAAAATAAAACATGAAAGGATATATATGCTGCTGCGGTCTGCTACATCACTCCTCCTCTGAATTTTCCTCCATCTACTGGGTCCCCGAACCTCCAGCCTGCTGCCAACGTAACTGACCACTATACGCATAACCACTTTGACCCCCCCACTGGTCATACCCCGAATACTGACCATAAACATATGGGGTCTGCTGCTCGCCTCCATAAACTGGTGGAGGTAATAATCCCGCAAAAGGTGGAGGTATCGGAGCATCTAGTGACATACCCGACATCATGTACCTGAGCATGTCGTCCTGTCGGTGGTGGCTCTGCATGGTCCACTGGTGGTCAACCCGCATCCTGCTCTCAATCTGATCAAACCTCTGCTGTGTGTAGTCAAAAGCAGCCTCATGAGTGAACGGGTCGGGTCTTGGCTGTCTAACTGGCTGTTGTGGCGCTGGGATCTCACGCCTCTATCGAGGTGCCGGCTGTCGTTGCGGAGGAGCACCAACCTCGAAGTTCCACTCTGGCGGGTCCGAATGTGTAAGAATACCTGCCAACCGTAAATCCGCAACATCCCAACGAACCGTTGGCATACCCTCATGCATCTGCTCAAGCTTGTATTTTGTAAGGGCCCGAATATTCCTTGCCAACCGAGCTATGTAAGGCCCAAGATCCATAGCAGCCCGTTTTCCTCCCCGACGAGGCCTATTGCACGATCATGCAAAGAAGCTTGCCAAATTCCAATTCTGCTTTTCAACCATACACATCAACGCGAAAATATCTAACCAATTCGCTTTATTCTCTCCCGACTTCCTCGCTACAACCGTCGTCGCCAATTCCTTCAAAATATACCTATATATCGGATCACGAGCCGATGTGATGAGGTTCGTTTGAGCAAACGGCTGAGACACAATTGTATCCCAAAATCTTTCCAAATCCACCGAATTCAAACACTTCGGCCGAGGGTGATTGTACACACCCCTTAACCCATTCAAAAATTCATCCGTCTCCACTTCTTCCGGTGTGTAAAAACCCAGAGCTACTCCAAACTGAGCCATATTCATTTCATAAAGATTTCTACCCAATGAGAACGATACCGCATCCTTTTCAGCAAAATTACCCTCTTTGTGACGGAAGGTACAATTAAACTCAATTGTAAGTTCGGTATACTGCGGCCCATCACAATAATCCATTGCCGCTCTCAACCTCGGCCCCAATTGCCACACGCTCACTCGCTCCCATGCCTTGTAACCACTCCCAATCAATTACACGATGCTCCAATGTCTGAGTTACCACATACTTTTTGAGCTTTACCCTCTCTTCAGTAGCCTCTTCAAAATCCAATACCGGGTGATCGACCAACCTCTCAATTCGGGAATACACCCTCCTATCGTTTCCGCGATACTTGATCTTCCTTTTTCTTGGGTTTGACGACGAACCTTCACCCGACATGTTCTGGGACCTCTTTTCTCATGCTTTCTCCGTTCCGTAGCGGTGATGAAACCTGCAAAATTCTCAACGACACAAAACAAACACCGAAAAACTATGAAAAAGACGAAAAATTAAGAAATTTACAAACGGTACATACTCTACACACGAAGCTTTTCGCACTCACTGGTCGGTGAAGGTAGGTGGCTCCTCTAGAGGAATTTCTTCCTCTTCGGTGGTATCAATGGGACCTCCCAAGTAATGTTTCAATCTATGACCGTTTACCTTCCATACCCCTTTGTCGACTTCGTCGTATACTTCAACCGTGCCGTACGGAAACACTTCTCTCACCACATACGGTCCACTCCATCTTGATTTCAATTTCCCTGCTATCAATTTCAACCTCGAATTGAACAAAAGCACTTTATCACCTACCTTAAACTCTTTCAAGCCTCGCAACCTCCTATCATGCAACGCCTTAGTTTTTTCCTTGATACTCCAAGATCGTTCATAGGCGGCATCCCTCAATGCTTCCAACTCGTGAATTTGGAAGAACCTCCGTCTAGCGGCCTCGGTAAGGTCGAGATTAACGGTTTTCAATGCCCACAAAGATCTATGCTCTAACTCTACTGGAAGATGGCAAGCTTTGCCATACACAATCATAAAGGGTGTCGTTCCTAACGGTGTCTTATAGGCAGTACGGAAAGCCCACAAAGCGTCGTCAAGCTTTTCCGACCAATCCTTTCTACTTTTACCTACCGTTTTCTCTAGGATTCTCTTCACCCCTCGGTTAGCATACTCTACTTGGCCACTAGTTTGCGGGCGGTACGCGGTGGAAAGACGATGAGTGACACCGAGGTGCCTTTTCCATGGCGGAATTGCAAAATGCGTGCCACGGTCACTTATGATAGCTTTAGGGACTCCGAAACGCGTGAATAACTTTTTGAGGAATCTCACCACCACTCGGGCATCATTGGTGGGCAAAGCTTGAGCTTCGACCCACTTTGAAACGTAATCAATGGCCACGAGGGTGTACCTATTTCCACTTGAAGATGGAAAAGGTCCCATGAAGTCAATACCCCACACGTCAAAGATTTCCAAGACTTGGATGGGATTTTGGGGCATTTCATCCTTGGATGAGATGTTGCTGGTACGTTGGCAACGATGTCTAAGGAAATCCTTAACAACCGCTGGCCAATAAAACCCACTATCAAATACCTTTTGTGCCGTCACATTCGCTCCGTGATGGCCTCCCGTTAAACCCTCGTGCACGTGTCTAAGGATGTCTAAACCATCCTCCTTTGAAACACATTTCCTAAGCACTCGATCTCCCCCTATCCTAAATAGGTACGGGTCGTCCCAAATATACTTCCTAGCCTCCCTAAGAAGCTTTTTCTTTTGTTGAAAAGACATACCCCTCACAAGATCATCGGTCGCTAAATAATTTGCCAAGTCCGAGAACCATGGCAAACCCTCTACCTCGGCACTAACAAAATATATGGTTTCGTGGGGAAAAGTGTCTCCTATGGAATCCTCACGAACCTCCTCTCTCTTTGGATCCTCTAAACGTGACAAGTGGTCTGCGGCCACGTTTTCCGCTCCCTTTTTATCCTTAATTTCTATATCGAACTCAGAGAGCAAAATAATCCATCTAATGAGACGCGGCTTTGCGTCTTTCTTTTGGAATAGAAATCGCAAAGCGGCGTGATCGGTGAACACGGTGGTTTTGGAAAGCACGAGATATGAGCGAAACTTATCAAATGCAAACACTACAGCTAAGAGTTCCTTTTCCATGGTGGTATAGTTCTCTTGAGCATCGTTTAAAGTTTTGCTCGCGTAGTAGATTGGATGAAAGTGCTTATCGACTCTTTCACCTAGGACCGCACCTACGGCATAATCGCTCGCATCACACATGAGCTCAAAAGGCAAGCTCCAATCGGGCGAAACAAGTATCGGGGCACTCACGAGTTGTTCTTTCAAGAAGTCAAACGCCTTGATGCACTCCTCGTCGAAAACGAAAGGTACATCCTTCTCTAAAAGTCGGGTCATCGGGCGTGTGATTTTGGAAAAATCCTTTATGAAACGCCTATAAAAGCCCGCATGACCTAGGAAGCTCCTAACGGACTTGACACTAGTAGGTGGAGGCAATCTACTTATAGTATCTATCTTTGCCCGATCCACCTCTATACCCTCTCTCGACACCTTATGTCCTAAAACTATCCCCTCCGTCACCATAAAGTGACACTTCTCCCAATTCAACATAAGATTTGTCTCTATGCACCTCTTAAGCATCCTATCAAGATTTAAAAGACATTGTTCGAAGGTGGTGCCATAAACCGAGAAGTCATCCATGAAAACCTCCATGGAAGTCTCAAGCATGTCTTGGAATATAGCGACCATGCATCTTTGGAAAGTTGCCGGAGCGTTGCATAACCCAAAAGGCATGCGGCGATACGCATAAGTGCCGTAAGGGCATGTGAACGTCGTTTTATCTTGATCCTCCGGGGCGATGGGGATCTGAAAATAACCCGAAAATCCATCGAGAAAACAATAGAATTGTTGACCCGCTAGACGCTCCAACATTTGGTCAATGAATGGTAAAGGGAAGTGGTCTTTCCTGGTGGCGTCGTTTAACTTTCGATAGTCTATGCACACACGCCAACCGGTAACGGTACGGGAAGGGATTAACTCGTTCTTTTCGTTCATGATCACCGTCATCCCACCCTTCTTTGGGACGACTTGGGTCGGGCTAACCCATGGTGAATCGTAAATGGGGTATATCACCCCGGCATCTAACAGCTTAAGCACTTCTTTCTTAACGACCTCTTGCATGTTCGGATTGAGCCGCCGTTGAGGTTGCACCACCGGCTTATAGTCATCTTCCATGAGTATCCGGTGGGTACAATAGGCGGGGCTTATGCCCTTAATATCCGAAAGGCGCCATGCAATGGCCTCCCTATTCACTCTCAACACCTCTAATAACCTACCCTTCTCTCCCTCCTCTAACTTAGACGAAATAATGATGGGAAACTCGGAACCCTCACCTAAGAAAGCGTACTCTAAGTGGGACGGGAGGACTTTGAGTTCTAGTGGGGCGGGTTTCTCTATAGGTGTACTCTCACTCTTACTTTTGATCTCACTCAATTCTAGCACTTCAGGGACCCACTCGTCCTCTTCTACCTCCTCACTCTCACTAACAACCTCCTCTACCTTCTCAACTACCTCGTCTATCCTGTTCTCAACTAGGTCGGCTCCACTAATATAGTCAAAGCAATGGTCGACACAAGATAAGAAAGACTCTATGAAATAGACCGAATGACAAGGGCTACTAAGGTCATCGGAACCACTAGGGTGTTCCATGGAGCGTGCTATCTCGAAAGTGACCCTCTCCTCACCGACTTGAAGTGTGATTTTCCCGTCAAAGACATCAATGTTGGCCTTGGCGGTACACAAGAATGGCCGTCCTAGAATGATAGGAACCTTTTCGTCGGCTTCCATATCAAGAACAACAAAGTCTACGGGAAAGACGAATTTATCCACCTTGACTAGAAGGTTTTCAATTATACCACGTGGATACTTAACGGATCTATCGGCTAGAGACAAAGACATGCGTGTAGGGGACAACTCTCCTAGACCTAACCTCTCGTACATGGAATATGGCATTAAGTTTATACTCGCTCCTAGATCGGCTAGGGCCCTACACTCGGTATCACTCCCAAACAAGCACGGGATGGTAAAAAGGCCCGGATCCATCAATTTTTCCGGGACCTTGTTCAACACTAAAGCGGAACACCCTCCACTAAGGGGGATGTTAGAAACCTCTCCTAACCTATCCTTTCGTTTTAGAAGATCTTTTAAAAATTTTGCGTATTTCGGCATTGATTGAAGGGCTTCTATAAAAGGAAGGTTGATCCTAAGCTGCTTAAAGATCTCTAAAAATTTCCCGTACTCTTTGTAATAAGTTTGATTCTTAAGGCGGGAAGGAAACGGAGCACGGGAAATATCAACATTGGGTGATGGGACAACTTGAACGGGTCTCTTTCCTACACTCTTCTCACTTGAAGTACCCCCGGTGTGTGCGGTACTTTCTGGGATTAACCTAGGTTGCACTTTACCGGGCGCCTCCATTTCAATCTCCTCATCTACGGGGTCCTCATCTTCTATCTCAACACTCTCGGGTCTCACTATCTCTCCCAAGGTCCTACCACTACGGGTCGAAATTGCCTTCAAAGAACCAGATGGGTTGGGCCTTGTGTTGCCCGAAAATTGACCGAGAGGTCGTTCTTGCAACTGGCGTGCAATATCCCCAACTTGCCTTTGAAGGTCTAAGAAACTTGAATGATTATTCTTTAGGAGCGTAGCATGGTCCTCTAAGGTACGTTGGGTAGCCTGATCCTTAACCAATAATTGGGAAAGAAGGTCCTCTATCCTAGACAAACTACCACCTGACCCCTCACTCTTAGGTTGAACCTCTTGGTTTGACCCCTCACCTCTGAACTGCCCACCTGAACCTGAACTAGCAAATGGACCTGTTTGATCTGACCCCCCACTAGAATAAAAACCTGGCCCCCTGCTTTGATATTGGCCTGACGGAAAACCAGGGGGGTTACCTGAGGAGCGATAATTGTTAGCACGCCAATTAGAGTTACTATTGTTGAACGGGTTAGTTGGACCCCTATTTTGACTTGCTATATACTCGACCTGCTCTAGGGTAAGGGTTGGGCAATCTATGGTGTCATGTCCACCTCTACAAACCTCACATCTATCTACCTTCTTCTTAATTTCTAGAAACTCTTTGGTGATATAGTCAAGCTGAGATATTACCTTTGAGTCTGAAACGACTTGGTTCACTCCTCGAGAAGATGAGGAAGTAATCACAGGATTGGAATTCCTACCGGTAGCACTATGATCTATATCAGCATGAGCGAAGCTCTCAAAGAAGTCGCTGCAGTCAGCCACAGTTTTCTTTCCCATTAGGTGGCCTCCTGCGGATGTGTCGAATCGGGCCTTGCACTCAGGGGTAAGACCATTATAAAATTTTTCTACTAAGGCCCAATCCGACAGTCCATGTTGGGAGCAACGTGAGAGCAATGTTTGAAACCTCTCCCATGCTAAGTGATAAGGTTCGTCAGGCTCCATTCTGAAGGAATGGATCTGATCTCGAAGGCGAGAGGCCTTCGCAGGTGGAAAATACTTAGGAAGGAATGCATCTCTAAGTCCAGCCCAAGTAGTGTAAGTACCTGCTGGCTGCGAGTCAAGCCATGTGGCTGCGCGGCCGGCAAGCGAAAAGGGGAAGACTTGGAGATAGCGGGCATTAAGATTATGAAACTGACAAGAGTTATTAATGGCAGTCATGATGTATGAAGGAATTTGCCAAGACTTATCATTGGTGATTTCAGGAAGGGTGATGGGTGAGTTTGCGGTAAAACCCGCGGTGGAACGCTGGTGGACAGTTTGGTTTTCGGCCATTTGGTGAACTGGTGGTGGACTAGGGTGACGGGAGGGTGGTGGGGAATTATGGGGTGATGACTTCGGGGTGAAGTCATAGTTCGGTGGTTTAGATGGAAGTGTAGAGTCAGAAAGGGCTGAAGATGAAGTTGGGGGTTTTCGAACCTGAGGGTTTGGTGTGGAGAAGGAAGACTTGTCAATTGGCGGCTTCACTGGTCCCTGCGAATGCGTGTGAGGCATGAACTGCAAAACCAAGAATAAATAAGTAATTCAACTCCAACAAACGACTCAAAGAAATACGAAAAAGACACTAAAACTACTTGGACTCCTACGACTCACAAACACACAAAAAGCACGTAACGATATCAGTTGAAATCCAAACAAAGCAGTTAACGCTATTGCCAAGAGTCCCCGGCAACGGCGCCAAAAACTTGATGTGGAAAAAGTAGTTCAACTAAATAAACTAAAATTACCCTAAATTAAGACTCAAGTAATAAAAATCTAGACTCTTTAACCTGACTAAACTACTCACCAGCAAGTGTACCGGTCGACTCTAGCACAGAAAGGTAAGTCCGGATGTCGAACCCACAAAGACTCTAATGAATTACGTTAACGACTCTATTTAGACTAGACACTGACACGACTAAACAATTGTTGTGTTTTAGGGGGGGGGGGTTACTAAAATCCTAAAATTCTGATTAAAATGAAATTAAACTAAGACACGAACGAAAACTAGGGTTTTAATTCAGATGAGATTAAGGACTACCTAGACTTGAATCCAATTTAACTATGAATGGACTTCTAACGGTTTTATTGTTGTATGGAGTCGGGATCGTAAAATACTAAACCTTAAGGTATTTCAATGCTAAGACTTCCCGACCCTTCTCAGGAAGAAACCTAGGAAACCCTACAAGGCTGTTGTGTATACCGACTGTTAGACTTCCTCTCAGTCCTCTAACGACTCTAAAAGTGCCCTAATACGACTATCTACCTCTCAGCGCGATAATCTAAGGCAATTCTAGGTTCTAACTTGGTTTACTAGACACAAATGCAATTTGGGAACTAACGTCGACTTCTCTCAAAATCTAATTTAGCTATATACCTCACCGCGACCTAATAACTAACTCGAGCCTCTCAGCGACAAGTTAAGCAGAATATTTATTTCTAGTTGTATTTTAATTACTGTCTCTAAGGCTATCGGCCGATTTACCCAAAGATCACCCGAACCCGCAAGGATGCAAATAATCAACACAGATCTATTATGTGAAAGACATCCACCAAAATCTATGTGAAACAGTAAACAATCCACAATCAAAAGTAAATACGCATACGCACCAAATCAGAAAATCTAGAACACTTTACTTTCAGAAATCAATCCATAATCAATCAATAAAAACCGTTAAAAGATCCAAACATAAATCAAACCATCGTCTAGTCTAGGTAGTATTTAGGGTTTAGCCGAGAAACATGATGTCTAAAATAAACAAACTAAGTTCAAAACAAGAATTCATCGGAAAGTATCGAAAAACACGAAATTAAAGAACACCGGGAGATAAAACCCGAACAATCTTCACTTTCACGATCCAAGCTTTAACCGAATGATTCCCGCAAGCTAAAGCACTCCAAAATACTCAAAATCACCTTCAAAATTCGTCCTAAGGTTTCTTTATTCGTAATTAGAGTTGTGTTAAGTTTCTTGGAAATCAATCTTCAAAACCCTAACTTGAAAATCACTTTTTCCGGAGATACAGGCCCTCGCGTGACGCCTAGGGGGGGGGTCGCGTCACGCGGCGCCTCCCTGTTTGATTTTTATTATTTTTTATTCATTTTCGATTTCCAGCTTTTCTGACGCGCGCACGAATCCCGGTTTTCTTCCAAACTGCTCGGTTTTACTCGTTTTTCATCACTTTAAGCTACGGGACCTGAAATCAAAGCTTAACGTCAGCAGTATAGAAATTCTAACCTAAACTGGACTCTAAACGACTGAAAACTGACCAAAATATACACTATAAACATATGTACTTTGCAGTACATCAAGACCCCCGGCTTCGACTCGAGACCATCTACATGACAACTCAAGACCAAGCAGCAGACATCCAGGACTCGAGACTGGACTCGAGACCTCCAAGGTTGCGACTCATATATGCACCACTTGATGTGTGCGAGGTGTTACATATTTTAGGTGTATATTTTAAGCCCTTTTTACACTTTTAGTCAAGTTTTAAATTTATAAAACACGATATTTACTAACTCTAAACACACATATGGGCAAGTGCACCCATCATGGATGTAGTATAGTGTTGGTAAGATACCAAGGTCGTCCAAGGACACAAGAGCTTTTAGTACCGGTTTATCCTCAACGTCTAATCAAATCAAAATGTTAGAAAAAGATTTTAAACTAAGAAAATAAAACTAACTAAAATGCTGAAAAATAAAATAAAAATAAAAACAGATAGACAAGATGAATCACTTGGATCCGACTCATGTGTAGTGTAACCTTTGATTATTTTCGCACTTTTGCACTTGTTTAAGAGATTATCTTAGTTATTGTAGTAGGCCCCTCTTTTGAAGGTGACGTTACCCTCAACCCAGTAGTTTGAGTCAGCAAGGATACAATCCCAAAGGGTTGGATTATTGAAAGATAATTAATTAAGTTATTAATGCATAATGTGGTAGGCCCCTCTTTTGAAGGCGACGTTACCCTCGGCTAAGTAGTCTGAGTCAGCAGGGATACAGTCCTAAGTAGCCGGGTTAAAGTTTTAATAGTAGTTTAACTTATGAGGGGATCAAAGAGACCCCCGCCATCCAATACCTTTGGGTATTGAAGGAGGTCCTACTAAATTTGACCCAGGTCCTTTGCAGGATCTATACACTGAACAATGGCAAGACTCTTACCAAACCGTTCCCTCAACCCCCGACCAGGTAGCCAACATACCTCCATATAGATCGTGGAGATATGAATGGTGAAAATCTTTTATTTTATATAGACAGTAAAATAACGCCAAGACACCACGGGCAAACGATAAGGAAGAATCACCTTCAACATAAGAAACTAGTAATTAAAGTCATTAATAAAAAACCAATTAAAAAGTGCAAAAGATTAAAAATAAAAAGTATTATACTAAACACTTGTCTTCACCAAGTGATGTAAGAGACTTAGGCAAACATGGCCATTGATTGTCAAGAACTCTTACGATCAATCTTGGATCCCGAGACGACTCACACACTCTATGATGGACAATGGATGATGGTGGTGGATGATGGTGTTATGGTGGTGGTGGGTGGTGGGTGAAGTGCGAGAGAGGTGGTATGCCAAGGGATGAGTTGCAAGAGCTCCAAGAACTCTTACGATCAATCTTTGATCGGGCATATCACTTTTGTTCCTTTTCTTGTATTTATGTTAGATTTTGCTGTCTTTTTGCTTCTTTTGTTATTTTGAGCTCATTTAATCCTGAAAATACAAAAGGAAGACAAAAGCATACTTATTCCAACATTGGTACTAAAAAAGGGTTAGTTTTAAGCCACAATTGATGTAATTTATATGTTGCATTTTGTGCACATCAAATACCCCCACACTTGAATCTTTGCTTGTCCTCAAGCAAAACTCTTTATAATGTGGCTTTATTCACTCCCAAATGGAATGGGTAGAAGAGAAGGTTTTTGGGCTTGTCATAGAGTGTCGGGAATTCCAAGATTATTTAGGTTTTATTTTTATTTATTTACATTCCTATTCGTCATGATTTATTAAAAACATTTCATAAGATAAATTATTTATTAGGGCATAACATACCTTTTTAAAATTCCATTTATATACAAGTTCACATACCTCACGGGGGAATCACTCAACACTCGGCCGAAGGTGTATTTTTAGTGAATCACTCGAAAGCGGCATGGAACTTACTCCTACCATTAGCTTGCCAAGCAATCAATCCTCCTCCTTTTTAACTATATACCTTTGTAAATATCAAGAGGACTTTTTGGGTGAAGGGTTAGGCTTGGGCTAAAGATGGGTGGTTGGGTTAGTGGTTAGTAAAAAGGGCGAAAGGCGTAACAAACGTCGGTTTTTGAAAGACTTTTTTATTTTTCACATTTTTATTTTATTTTGATGAACCACTTGTTTCAAACAAGGTTATTTTTGATGAACTTGTTTGTTTATTTGGTTTCATCAAAATATATAATTTTTTTTTGATAGAGTCATTAGAAAACCGAAGGTTGTTACTAAAATAAAGGGTTAAAAATAAAAAAGGTTTAGGTGGGTAAAAAGGGTGATGGTTTTGGGTTAAGAAATTAAAAGGTTTATGCTCAAAGGGGTTAACTAGGGGGATTTTGGGTAGGTGGTAAAAAAATGAAAAATAATGGTGTAGAATGAAAAGGGTTAGTCCTAATGCCTCCATCATTTACTTACTCGGGTTTAAGTTGGTAAGGACCGGGAATGTATTGTTGTGGCAAGTTCTAGAGTCGTACGAACCAAGCGGCTATTCACACAAGAAACGAAAAATGAGCATTTAGTGTAAAGATATATATTTGTATGCTCGTTAAAGGCTCAAAACTCACTTTTGTGGGAAAAGGGTTTTCTATGTGATCAAGTATATATAATCAAATTTTAACTAAGTTTGTCATGCCTTTTCATACTTTTCTTATGTTGGTTCTTTTTATCACGACGCTATCGGTTGTAAATTTGTAAAAATATAACCTTGTTAAGACTTGAATTTCCAACTTAAACTTAGACAAGTAAAAATGAAAATTTTTGGAAAAAATTTGGGGCGATTAGCGATTCCAATAGAGTTTTATGTAAGGCTTGTTATTAGGACTTGCAAAATTCAAGGTTTTAGCATCCCCCCCACACTTAAATTACACATTGTCCTCAATGTGTTCGAAAAATAAGTTTTTTGGTTGATTAAAATGTGTAAAAGTGGGTTAAAAACAAGATTTTATGTTACTGGGTAGCTGAACACGGGGTGGTGTTGGCTGAGCACGGCCCCATGTCTAGACTGCCAGTACCAAAAGTAAACAGAAGCTGGGCACGGGGGCGTGTTCAGTGAGCACGGCCCCGTGTCCAGTTACCTGAAATGGGCATTTTCTGCAGAACCTTGGGCACGGGGCGTGTTGGGTGAGCACGACCTCGTGCTGAACATGCTGTAATGAAGAAAAATTGTCGGGAGGCTCTGCTTTTGTTCATGAAGTGTTGGTTCAAGCTTCCCTTAGTATCCTTCACCATCCCGAGTGTGTTTTATTCCTGCAAATTAAAACTAAACTAGAAAGCATAAAAGTTAAACTAATCTAAAACTAAGGATAGTTCTACGGAATGCCTCCATGGTGTGCCACGTTTATAAGGGTCCTTGGCTAGACCCACCTTATCAGGTGGTTCTGGCTCATCTTCAATTAGGGGGTCATTGTTGCCAAAAGGATATTTCATTGAGCGCTCAAGATCTATGCTCCTTTTGAATGCCCCTAATTGAAGAGGTAGGTTGTTGTATTTCCGGTTTTTCAAAGCTTCATGAGTTTTTACAAACGGTCGTCCCAACACTAGAGGAGCGTCATCAAGGATGACAAAGTCGGTTGGGATTACCATTTGATTTGTTTGAACCAAGACATCGTCAATTACACCAATTGATTTTATTACTTTCCGATCAGATAGAAAAATGGGTATTTGAAGTGGAGAAAAATCACTAATACTTAATTTTTCGAAAATGTAGTTAGGCATTATGTTAACACAAAGATCTTTATCAATGGTGATATTACTAATAAAGGAATTTTGAAAGAAACATGAAACCGGTGTAATGTTAATTTCAAAAGGGTCTTCTTTTATTAGCGAAGTTTGATCATTAGTTAACTTAACACTTTCCATTTCTTGAATTTTAGTGTTAGTGTTTAACTCTTTTAAAAACTTAGCATGAGTGGGTACTAAACGATGATTTTTAAAAGAAGGTGACAAGAGATTAATTTCTTCAAAATTAGACTCTTTTTTAATTTTAACGTTATCGACCTCACCTCTTTCGTTGTTTAACTCATGTGTCGGTTTTTCACTTATTTGTTCTTCCATTTTTACATTTTCAACTACCTCTACGTTATTATTACAATTTAATTCTTCTCTTGCGCGGGACTCATCTTCCCTTGCGCGAGATTCTTTTACAACGTTCGACAGTTTTAATGTGTTCTATTATCCTATCGGCTATGTCGGTGATAGAGTAAGGATCGGGATCCTCTAAGCTTGAATCCGGTTGTTCGATCCTTAGTTCCTCATAGTACCCATATGAAGTAGATGGTTCACACCATTGTTCTTCATCGTAAGCATATGATGGATAAGGGTCGAAATTTTGTTCTTCATAGTACTCATATGAGGTGGGTTGTTCACGCCATGGTTCCTCATAATAAGTATATGAAGGTGGTGGTTCATATCTTGACTCCTCAAAGTATGAGTATGAAGGTTCATACCTTGGTTCATCAAAATATGAGTATGAGGGGTAAGGTTCATACCTTTGGTCTTCATAGGATGTGTATGAAGTCGATGGCTCGTACCTGGGTTCCTCATAATAGTTGTATGAATTGGATGGTTGAAATAAGTTACAATATTGTACCGAGTGCGGGTTTCCACAATTAGTGCAATAGTCTCTTATGTAATCATCCTCCTCATAGGTGTAGTTGTACCCTCCTAAGTATTGATCCATAAGAATCACTCAGCAGACCACAACAGAGTCTCGGGACCAGAAAACAAAAATAAAGACGGAAACAGAGGCTGGACACGGCCCCGTGTTCAGTGGACACGGCCCCGTGTTCAGGGTCTGTATCTGGGCGTTTTAGTAAAAGTTACTGGTCTCGTTGAGCACTGGGGCGTGTTCAGTGAGCACGACCCCGTGTTCAGACTCTGTATCTGGGTTTTTAACTAAAAATATGCAGCACGGGGGCTTGTTCAGTGAGCACGGCCCCATGTTCAGGCTACTGTAAATGCAAACTAAACTAAAATGCAGAAAAATGTGCGCACGTTTTAAAAAGGTTTTGAAAAACTGATTAGGCCGTCGATTTTAAGCATTCTTAAAATCCTTGTATCCCCGGCAACGGCGCCAAAAACTTGACGTGTGCGAGGTGTTATATATTTTAGGTGTATATTTTAAGCCCTTTTTACACTTTTAGTCAAGTTTTAAATTTATAAAATACGATATTTACTAACACTAAACACACATATGGGCAAGTGCACCCATCGTGGACGTAGTATAGTGTTGGTAAGATACTGAGGTCGTCCAAGGACACAAGAGCTTTTAGTACCGGTTTATCCTCAACGTCTAATCAAATAAAAATGTTAGAAAAAGATTTTAAACTAGGAAAATAAAACTAACTAAAATGCTGAAAAATAAAATAAAAATAAAAACAGATAGACAAGATGAATCACTTGGATCCGACTCGTGTGTAGTGTAACCTTTGATTATTTTCGCACTTTTGCACTTGTTTAAGAGATTATCTTAGTTATTGTAGTAGGCCCCTCTTTTGAAGGTGACGTTACCCTCAACCCAGTAGTTTGAGTCAGCAAGGATACAATCCTAAAGGGTCGGATTATTGAAAGATAATTAATTAAGTTATTAATGCATAATGTGGTAGGCCCCTCTTTTGAAGGCGACGTTACCCTCGGCTAAGTAGTCTGAGTCAGCAGGGATACAGTCCTAAGTAGCCGAGTTAAAGTTTTAATAGTAGTTTAACTTATGAGGGGATCAAAGAGTTTGGACCCCAGCCATCCAATACCTTTGGGTATTGAAGGAGGTCCTACTAAATTTGACCCAGGTCCTTTGCAGGATCTATACACTGAACAATGGCAAGACTCTTACCAAACCGTTCCCTTAACCCCCGACCAGGTAGCCAACATACCTCCATATAGACCGTGGAGATATGAATGGTGAAAATCTTTTATTTTATATAGACAGTAAAATAACGCCAAGACACCACGGACAAACGATAAGGAAGAATCACCTTCAACATAAGAAACTAGTAATTAAAGTCATTAATACAAAACCAATTAAAAAGTGCAAAAGATTAAAAATAAAAAGTATTACACTAAACACTTGTCTTCACCAAGTGATGTAAGAGACTTAGGCAAACATGGCCTTTGATTGTCAAGAACTCTTACGATCAATCTTGGATCCCGAGACGACTCACACACTCTATGATGGACAATGGATGATGGTGGTGGATGATGGTGTTATGGTGGTGGTGGGTGGTGGGTGAAGTGTGAGAGAGGTGGTGTGCTAAGGGATGAGTTGCAAGAGCCCCAAGCACTCCTATTTATAGGCTGAACAGAAGCCTGGGCACGGCCCCGTGTCCATCTGACACTCTCTCTCTTCATTAATTGTAATTCGCAATTACAATAAATGCGCCTGCAGCAACTTGACCACGCCCCCGTGTCCGCTGGGCACGGCCCCGTGGTGGGCAATAGAAGCTTCTATAGGTTTGTCTTTTCTGTTGCTTC
Source organism: Helianthus annuus (assembly GCF_002127325.2). Classification (NCBI taxonomy): domain Eukaryota; kingdom Viridiplantae; phylum Streptophyta; class Magnoliopsida; order Asterales; family Asteraceae; genus Helianthus; species Helianthus annuus. The sequence goes on from NC_035434.2 coordinate 140,238,238, forward strand.
TTGGGCACGGCCCCGTGCTCGTTGAGCACGGGGCGTGTTCAGTCTTCTAGCTTCTCTGTTTTGCTTGGGGAGATGCTGTCGGGGGGTCGGGCATATCACTTTTGTTCCTTTTCTTGTATTTATGTTAGATTTTGCTGTCTTTTTGCTTCTTTTGTTATTTTGAGCTCATTTAATCCTGAAAATACAAAAGGAAGACAAAAGCATACTTTTTCCCTCATTAGTACTAAAAAAGGGTTAGTTTTAAGCCACAATTGATGTAATTTATATGTTGCATTTTATGCACATCACCACTCGAGACCTCCAGTTGGCAACCCGAGACCCTTTGGTTGCGACTCGAGACCGAGTGTTCTCGAGTCGAGACCAACTAGTCTCGACTGGGCTGTCTGACTCGGTTATTGGGCCGCCATATGTGACAACGTGTTTTTGGGCTTGGTATCTGTGCTAACTGTTGCTATGTGCTGTTATGATCAACTGTTTAAGGATTAGAACATGCCCAATAACTTAATGGATAACTGTGTGCATGTTATGTGTTAGTTATGTGTAGAATATACATGACTTTCCTGTACCCAAACCTGACCCGTACTGGTAACCATGTTAGGACGTGGTGACCAGCGTGCTTGACCAAGTAAACTAATCTGCCGAGCAACCCAAGGTGAGTTCACAACTTTTAAAGCATGCGTTCCAGGTGGTTGGGAAACGGACCTTAAACAACGCTATCCCTTTGTAGGGGATACGAACCTACTTTTCTCCCCTTATGCGGGACCTTTAGTTAATTACTATTTATATTGGATGCAACAAGCAATACTAAACGAAACTCTATCACTCACGTCCCTACTACTTAATACTGATTAGTCGCCAGGGCCTGGCGAACAGGTTATTAGTTGATAGCGCTATTTAGGTCTCACCAGCCTCATACCGTGCCCGCGTATGGGATCGGGAGTGAACTAATAGACTCTGGAAAACCGTCAATGATGATAGAACATTGACAAACGGGGCACTCTACGGAAACGTATGGTCGCATAGTATTCGGTATTTTAAACCAGTTTAGTAGCTTACTTAAGGGGTAGCTCCCCTTGGCATGGTATAAATGAGTAAATTAACTGTTGAAACAAGTTTTTGGAATTAAAAACTGGACAAACTCGTGAACTCGCCAACATTATGTTGATACCCTACTGCATGCTTTGCAGGTACCCAGTGACTCAGGAACTTGCAGCTTGGGGATGTGTAGTGGTCGTCTTAAGCCGTGTGTTGGGTTCTATAATAAACTCAAACTATGAACTTTGTTTGAACCGTGTTACCTATGCTTCCGCTACTTACTTAAACTGCTATTTGAACTTAAAACTTTTGAACTTTAAGTATGATATTTACTAACCTTGTGGTTGGTGAACATTATTACTATTATTAATTGAATACTCAGTATAATTGGTGGCTGGATCCTGGTCAGTCACACGCCTCGCGGTAGTACTCCGCACGTGGTCTTTGAGGGTGTGACAGTCAAGATAGAATAACTAGAAATAAATAACCTAGTTAATTATAAGTCTTGCAATAATAAGAAAAACATGGTTAGAAGCACCCTTTGTAAACCTGGGTAAAGTTGAGGGACTAAAAGAGGTTAAAATGAAAAATGGTTTTATTTAATTAAAACTAAAACACCAAAACACACACCTTTGTGTGTGTTTTGGTCGCAAGAATCACAGGAGCGAATAAGGCTCCTTCAACTAAACCCTAACTTGCAAGAATTGATCAAATTAAGAAGGCAATTCGAATCCAAATCGAAATCCAAGCTCAAATTGGTGATCACCTCACTGAAGGGAACACAAGGTATGTGAAATTTCACTATTTGGTTCCATCTTGAATTCTTGATGAACTTATGAAATCGAAATTCGAGCTTGCATGATTGATGTTTAGGTGAAAATAGGATGAATCCATGTCTAGGAACAAACCCTAGTCGAAAAATTGATGAATTAAGATTGAAAAGTAGGAATTTGATAACCACCCATATATACGTAAGTTGGTTTTTATATCTTTGTGATGAACACATGATTTAGTATGTTAAATTGCGAGAAAATTGATGAAAGTATGAAAATCATGCCCACCAGGTGTTTGATAAATTGCCTAAGTGAAAACATAAAGTTATAAAAGTATGATAAAACTTGAAAAGAATCATATGCAATGATTCTTGACAAAATTGGATGATATAGATGCTTTAAAGTGGCAATTTAATAATTAGCCGGGTTGTTCACTATAGGCGACTCGAGCGAGAAGGCTGGCGATAAAGTCGGGAGCGATACGCGGCATAAAGGAAAGATCTAAGGTACGCGACTTGTCGTCCTGTTACATTTATGTAGACAAGCTTAGTTAAAATATGTGTAATATTGATATAGCGAAAATGGTTGCGTTGGTATGTCATTAAGGTGATGGAATTCACTTGACAACCAAACGGGTCAAAATAGATAGTTAAAATATGTGTAATGTTGATATAGCGAAAATGGTTGTGTTTGGTATGTCATTGAAGTGATGGAATTCACTCGACAACCAAGTGGGTCAAATAAATAGTTAAAATAATAGCGATCAAAATAAAGACACCATTTAGTAAAAGTTATAACGGGTCGAACAATTTAAGAATGTTGTCTTTTAAGTACTAAGAACTCATGGCGCGAACCGGAATAGGTTTAAGGCGCATGATGGTTTTAATATACCATCATACGTTGATAAATGGTTATGTCGACTAAATGGGTCAAATTATGTGTTAATACCATTTGACAATTATAACTGACGACTACTTGTTGAGTTTTGTGTTCGCAGGAAATAATATATGTTTGCGATGCTTTAAATAGAAAAATTAAAGCAATAAGTATGTAAATGGGTCGATGCTTGATCGCAAATCCGGTAAGTACATGTATGTTTATGGTTTAGTATGATTAAAGTGTTGTGAACAACACATAGGGTTATCGTGTAATACACGCTACTCCGACGAAAATGATTGGTATAGTTAACGAAATCACGTGCGTTGGCACGTATAGTAAAAAGCCTTGTATTACAATACAGGCGTTTATTAATGTCGAAATTACTAACTTTTGTAAATGTTTAGTTGAAGGATACTCACATATGAAGATGACTAGAGTGTAACAAGTGACGGATAGGATAGAGGAACGGTCCGAAGTATGACAAGTGGAGCATGCTCACCAAGGATCAAATCGCGTAACAATCGCGAATAAGAATATTGGAAAGGAACGCCCGTCGAGGCAAGCATTACCAGGTGCACGTTTTTAAATTTAAATCGCACAAGTAGTAATATGCAACAAACACGTAGAGAATGACGGTTGCATATATAGAATAAAACTTGGAAAGCCTGAATAGGATATCTATTCAGGATGAAACTTCCAAAAGCAATTAAGTAGAAATAAGTGTTATTCACGATGATTAATAATAAATCAATAACGAAACTAGTTTATGAGGAAACTTGAACGGAAGTAACTATCCAAGTGTATACTCTCAATATAATGCTATTGAGAAAAGTAGCGATCACATTAACGAATGTGATTATATAATAGTTCGATAGAAAGAAAAACATTTTATATGTTCGAATGTAAAACTAGTAAAACAAATGATTGTTGTTTGGCAATTAAATAAAGCTTTACTAAATGAAATCAGGGATATGAAATAAATAGAGGCGTTACTTACATAGGGCGTGATGTGAAAACTATAAAAAGGTCATGTGTGTCATGTGTTAATCACTTACTCTGGCCAAGTGAGTAGTGGCATATGATAACATGAACTTCTTGTAGTGGACGCATTTACGTCCGATGTAGTGAGGACGGGGTGAATGGGACGAATTAAAAAGATACCCAAATGAATCAAACAAGTAAGATGTTTGATAGTAAACGTAAACGCAAGTCGGATGACGGGAGCGTATTACGTAAGAATAACGAACCCGAGAGAAGGGACAAAGATCAAAGTAAATGAAAATACAGACCAACTAATGAGAATGCTATTAATGAAATTCACACGAACGTGTCAAACGGAATGAATAAGGAATAAGGATCTCGTTGAATAAAAGCGATGGATTTCGCTAAGACGACTAAATAAGTTAAAAAAACGAAGTCTAAAACCATAACGGAATGGTTGCTTCGAAGATGGCTTCGGCAATGATACCCGATAGATGGGTGGGATTTTGAGCAATTGCGTAAACCAAGAGACAGGAATGCGGACTAGAAAGTCAAAAGACTCGGGTTGAGAGTTATGACTAAAAGATGACAAGATTTTGCAAACATAAATTTTGAAAATTTCATTCAACTATTTCAAAGTTGAGCGGGTGGAATAAAGAATGAAGTTTGACACTCATAAGTGAGGAAATTTCATACGAACAGGTCAAACAAGTTAAATAGAGAATAACGCTTGCTAATGTAAGTAAGCGCGAACCGAATAAAGAAAAAAAGTGAAATATTAATAAACCTATGCAAAGGAGTATGGGCGCTAAAAACATTAAGATAAAAGTACCCGGGTAATGGGCCGTAAAGAAGTATAGGTAAGAACCCGGTAACGGTAAGTGTCACACCCCGACCACGAAAAACAACAAATCGTGGCGGAAACGTCGGGGAGTGTTGTAACAGAATCATTGTTTCACAACCATGGATTAAATAACTTCGTTTTATTGAATCATTGAACTCATTGTTTTATTATAAATCAAATAAATACAATAATTGTCTTTCAAGTTTTAAAGTCGCTAAGGCACGAGTCCATCCTATGTATAGCATATATCAACAATCATCATATAGCAGCACCTGAAACATGTGTAAAAATAGGTACGTCAGCATAAAAATTCCTGTGAGATACATAGGTTTTATTAATGCATGATTCATGACTTGTAATTTTAAAAGAATGTTTAACGTAAAAATAGGTACGCCAGCAGATACATAGGTTTTATTAATGCATGATTCATGACTTGTAATTTTAAAAGAATGTTTAACAAAATAGTCATGAACTTAAAAATGTTTTCTTTTATGAATCATATAATAAGTGATAAGAAATCAGTTAATATAAAAGAAAGATGCATAAATAAATAACTAAGTAAAATGAGTTTGTATAAAATATGCCGTTTGAAAACAATGTTTTAATAAAAAAGTTTGTAGTATACATAAAAATACACTTTGGTTTTAAGAAAGTCGAATAAGTAATATATTAAAATATATTTCAGTTCCAAAACAGTTAAATAGATAGTATATTAAATATACTTTAGTCGTCAAAATAATAGTTTTCAGTAGTATATCAAAAGTATACTTTGGTTTTATTAATAACATATTAAACTATGCTTTGGTTTTATAAATAACATATCAAACTATGTTTTTAGTAGTTAACAAAATATATGTTGTTTTTGTACAATATCACATATGAGAGCATATCAAACTATACTTTTGGGAGTATAACAAAATATACAATAAAATGTGATTTTTGAATTCAACCAAACCTTAGTGCATCAAAATACACCCAGGAGACTAAAGAAATACCACAAAGGCAATCCCTATTTGGATAAAATATCGGTTTCTGACATTCCATAAACAACAGGAATGGGGTGTCAAATCCTATAGCGCTATATCATAATACCAATCGGTCTGGTGAACATAAAATAAGTACAATTCAACAATTAATTTTATAATCTTTGAAAAATCAGTGTTTAAACCATAAATAATCATTCAGTTTGTCAAAAGATAAGTACTAATATGTATAATCAATTATACTTTGAAATCATGAACATAACAAATAGGTACACATGCTTCACCCCAAAACATTGAAAACACTAAAAGAGGGGACTATGTACTCTCTTGAGGATGTTTAGAAGTCTTGAATAACAATCAAGCAAAGCTAGAGGGATCACGGAATCAAACGGCACCTAATATAGGTAACTAAGTAAATAAACCGGACCTAAATCGGAAGATCGGATAGAATGAGGTTTTGTAAACCAAATGAGTATAGGAACACATGTAATATGGTTTAACAAAGCCTAAATCCTAAAACGAAACCTATCCTAAGTGCTTACGACCCATTACGACCTGTTTAGGTAGCTTACGCTACTTTAACGCGTCGTTCGCGTAGAACGTGTTCGGACCGCCTAACCAGTCCTATGACAAGTATTATATGCCTTAACATGTCTAAATATGTTGCATAATCAGTTAGGTGACAAATGTTTGAGTTACATATGCTTAAAATGAATTTATGCGCAAAAAGGGCATTTTGGTCATTTACCTAAGGCATGTAAACTACTTATCATACAACTACTTAAACGAAGTGGCCATAAGTTATAACCTTGAAAGGTTATTCCCTATACAACTATGGTCACAAAACATGTTTGGTCGGAACCCAACGATCGACCAAACGGGTCGGGTTCGAAAGTCTAAGCGGTTGTTTAGACCGCTTATCTTACGACCCTATATAAGCACTAAATCTAAAGTGACAAGTTAAACATGTTAAAACATGTTTAATGAAGTTAGAAAACAAGTTTGATATCAAAACAAACGGTTTTGATACCCAAGAATAGTTTGGTCGCAAAATACGCATAAATACGCATTTTGACCGAAACTATGACTCGTCACTACACCTAATCAACGTGGTAATCAGTAGGTATAGCCACTTGGGACTATAGCCATTGTTATTAAGCTCACATTGCGAAGTTCAAACGAACTTCATGTTGACCAACTCGTGGTCAAAGCAGAAAGTCAAACACTGTTTGACTTTTATGCTAGAAAAATGATAAAAGCACGAAAGAATACTTACAAAGGGTCCAAGCTAGAAGAACTTGATCTAAATACTCAGGTATGAAGCATAAAGCTTCAACTTAGAGCAAAAAACTAGATTAAGGTGTGAGGAAAATGGAATGAGAGCTTGGGTATTTATAGATTTCGGAGAACCGTTAGGGTCGTTTCTCGCAAATCGTGCTTTGATCTTGACCTTACAAGTGGGCACATGGTTTTCAAAACCATGGTAATACTTAAAACCATCAAATTCCAGCACATAGAGTGCAAAACCTTGGGTTAAAACCATCAAAAGCTCAAAGATGGACCAAGTTCAATGTATCTGCCAGAAATTTCAAAAATGGTCCCTGCACTTGTAAAACTTGATTTTTTTGGCACTTTAAGCCCCGTTAACCCCATTTCAGGGCTCTAAAATAAGGCTAAAGTATAGGGAACTTGAAATGTGCTCAAAAATATCTCGGATGTTGGTTCGTTTGGTCGTACAGTGGCGTTGTTCGGTTAATTACGACGGAAATCGTAAAGAACGCAAAAGCGATCCAAATTACGCCACGAATGGAATTTTATCATGCCAATCACTAAAAGAAAATATTTTAATTATTACATAAATTTTTGGATGTCCGGATATATATTCAGAACGTAAGATATGCGCGAAAATGCAAACTTATGCACTTTTTGACGCTTTTAGTCCCTATTGATCAATAAAGTTTATTTTAGCACACCGAACCCCTCAAAGCCTATTTCTAAGATATTTAAAGGATATTTATGGTATGTTTAACTTATGATCAAGTTCCGGGATGTTCGTTACCACACGAATCGGCATACTTTCGCAGTTTGACACAAATAGTCCCTGCGATCGAATAAATTTGATTTCAACACACCAAACCATCCAAAACTTATTTCTATGGTATGTAAAGGTTATTTAAGGTATGTTAAGCCTATTTCACTGTTCTGGGGTGTTTGTTGCATTAAACTGGTTATATTTACGCATCAGTTCGCGTATAACCTTCGAGAAAGCGATTTAAAGTTCGAAATCGAACAAGAATTGATATGTGCAAACGATGCACATATTTATACAAATTCCTAGTATGAAATACAATATTTCATTGGTTTGGTATTTGTATGATGGTAGAAGTGACACAGGTGTCACAATCCCCCCTACTTTAGGAAATTTCGTCCCGAAATTTAATTTTAGAGGAAACTTATGAAGACAATTGCGATGGTTTCGCTTTCGAAGGAATCCCTCGAACCCTAAGTAAAACTCTGGGCCATGTTTGGATTCTTAGCGAAATTGTCAACTGTCAAAGTGAAGTCCTTGTAGTAACAAGACATGGAGTTTCGAACTACAGACAGAAGAACGTTTCTTATGAAGACTATCAAAGGAAAATTGTGTGTGCTCGAAATCAGAGTCGGAAAGTGCAAGATAAAATGACATTGGTCAAGGTCCAGGACTTCTAGTATCTTCAATAACGCTACGTTCGCAATGTAATAAGGAACACTTATATATAGGAAGTACCAGCGGCGTATCCACCATGCCCCTTTCTACATTGTTCCCGTTTCGTTATTCTCATCACTATAGGTCTTAACACACGACAAAACTTGTTGTGGTTTCTGTGCACTGAATTCCATAATTATGTATGCATCCATAATTACGTAATTCCTTGCACAGTCCGCACAGTTCATTTCATAATGTGTAGGGGGAAAATCAATTGAATAAACATGAAGTGACTTGACTAGACCACCAAAGGATCTTTTTAACTAGATCAACGGACGATCTTTTTAACTAGATCAACACATGATCTCCTTAACTAGACCGTCGTGCGATCTCCTTAAATAGATCGCTTAAGGGATCTTTTCAGCTATATCATCACATGAGATTCCTAACCAGATTTTTGAATCAATCTGTTTAACTAGACCACTCAAGGGGTCCAATTATAGAATAGTACTTTATAATCCAAGGGACTTAACTATAACGTAGAAGCCCATTTAGGATTTAAGGTAGTACCTTTGGATATCCTACTATGAATCCCTCATATGGAGATATGGAAGATTCTACGAGGATTTGGATAATGAATATTCGGATCACACAAAAACACAAAACATATAAGAAGACACATAAGCACATAATCACATAATTGTTTAACTTGATCTTTAATTTGTGATCTTTGGACACGGGTATTTAAAGCACACCAGGAATCCAATCTGTGGATTTCATTTGGCACTTTTAAACATAAGAGTCTAACTATGAAGATAGGAAGATCTTAATAGGAATTCGGCTTTGTCCTTATTGAATCGTAATATACGTATTAAGGCATACGAATAATTCAATTAAGGGCTCCGATTTGAGAGATAATCATCCACAAAGATATAATTGTGAAGATAAGAAGATCGTATATGGATTTTGGAATTTGTGTAATGAGAGGTGTTTCGAAACCTTGCACTAAACGTGCTTAAGTCGATACACAAGGTAGAAAGTTCATGAGGTTGAGGTACTAGATATGCCAAGGCGACATATGAAGTAGAATTTGGAGGTTGAGCAGCGGCAGGATTTGCAACAGCTTTGCTTAGGACAGCAAAGCGACACATGTTAACCAAATATCCCAATCGTCCACCGTAGGTACATTTGAAACAGGGTATCTGATTCGGATGATGATGGTTGCATTGATTGCACCAACGAGCAGTTCCCTTGTACGGCTTCATCCCTGAGGCGAGTCATGGTGATAGCTAAATCAACGGTCCTCTGGAGTACGACGCCTATTTGTTGGGCAATTGTAGCACCTGGTTCAGATACTTGATTGTTATTGCGATGAAGAGGCATCATGAAGATAATGGAAGACATGGGAGGAAACAAGGGAAATGATATCGGATAATCAAAACATAATGACAACGTATAGAAATTGCGATCATTTGTTTGTTACCTAAGGCAAACAAATGAGACGGTGACTAATCAAAGTAAGCGGGTCATATTAATGTATCGCGAAGACATGCTTTAGCCTATAAGTGGACACTCACCCCAAGAGTTCCCAGGTAAGAGTGACTGGTCCGATTATGTGGATTTGTACGAACACTCTAGCCTTAGACAGAAAGCTCAGAGTACAGTCATCCACCCTTCCAGATTGCACGTGTTCACATTATAAGACCCAACCTTGACGAGATTTTGAAAACTTTGAAGGTTCAAAACCTTATAATAAATCATCCTAGAACAGATGATTAGTTTTCAAAGCAGATTCGAAATTTGTGTTCATGTTGTGGTTGTCACCTAAGGATAAGTGACGGTATTGTTTTAAACTAAACACAAGATAACTTGTGTTAGGGTCCTAGGAAGGTTATAGTCTAGGTCAAAGCATTACTAATAACCTAATTCCCTATAACCATAGGCTCTGATACCAACTTTTCTGTCACACCCCAACCACGAAAAACAACAAATCGTGGTGGAAACGTCGGGGGGTGTTGTAACAGAATCATTGTTTCACAACCATGGATTAAATAATTTCGTTTTATTGAATCATTGAACTCATTGTTTTATTATAAATCAAATAAATACAATAATTGTCTTTCAAGTTTTAAAGTCGCTAAGGCACAAGTCCATTCTATGTATAGCATATATCAACAATCATCATATAGCAGCACCTGAAACATGTGTAAAATAGGTACGTCAGCATAAAAATGTCTGTGAGATACATAGGTTTTATTAATGCACGATTCATGACTTGTATTTTTAAAAGAATGTTTAACAAAATAGTCATGAACTTAAAAATGTTTTCTTTTATAAATCATATAACAAGTGATAAGAAATCAGTTAATAAAAAAGAAAGATGCATAAATAAATAACTAAGTAAAATGGGTTTGTATAAAATATGTCATTTGAAAACAATGTTTTAATAAAAAGGTTTGTAGTATACATAAAAATACACCTTGGTTTTAAGAAAGTCGAATAAATAATATATTAAAATATATTTCAGTTCCAAAACAGTTAAACAGATAGTATATTAAATATACTTTAGTCGTCAAAATAATAATTTTCAGTAGTATATCAAAAGTATACTTTGGTTTTATTAATAACATATTAAACTATGATTTGGTTTTATAAATAACATATCAAACTATGTTTTTAGTAATTAGCAAAATATATGTTGTTTTTGTACAATATCACACATGAGAGCATATCAAACTATACTTTTGGGAGTATAACAAAATATACAATAAAAATGTGATTTTTGAATTCAACCAAACCTTAGTGCATCAAAATACACCTAGGAGACTATAGAAATACCACAAAGGCAATCCCTATTTGGATAAAATATCGGTTTCTGACATTCCATAAACAACAGGAATGGGGTGTCAAATACTATAGCGCTATATCATACTACCAATCGGTCTGGTGAACAGAAAATAAGTACAATTCAACAATTAATTTTATAATCTTTGAAAAATCAGTGTTTAAACCATAAATAATCATTCAGTTTGTCAAAAGACAAGTACTAATATGTATAATCAATTATACTTTGAAATCATGAACATAACAAATAGGTACACATGCTTCACCCCAAAACATTGAAAACAGTAAAAAGAGGGGACTATGTACTCACTTGAGGATGCTTAGAAGTTTTGAATAACAACCAAGCAAAGCTAGAGGGATCACGGAATCAAACGGCACCTAATATAGGTAACTAAGTAAATAAACCGGACCTAAATCGGAAGATCGGATAGAATGAGGTTTCGTAAACCAAATGAATATAGGAACTCATGTAATATGGTTTAACAAAGCCTACATCCTAAAACGAAACCTATCCTAAGTGCTTACGACCCATTACGACCTGTTTAGGTAGCTTACGCTACTTTAACGCGTCGTTCGCGTAGAACGCGTTTGGACCGCCTAACTAGTCCTATGACAAGTATTATATGCCTTAACATGTCTAAATATGTTGCATAATCAGTTAAGTGACAAATGTTTGAGTTACATATGCTTAAAATGAATTTATGCGCAAAAAGGGCATTTTGGTCATTTACCTAAGGCATATAAACTACTTATCATACAACTACTTAAACGAAGTGACCAAAAGGTATAACCTTGAAAGGTTATTCCTTATACAACTATGGTCACAAAACATGTTTGGTCGGATCCTAACGATCGACCAAACGGGTCGGGTTCGAAAGTCTAAGCGGTTGTTTAGACCGCTTATCTTACGACCCTATATCAGCACTAAATCTAAAGTGACTAGTTAAACATGTTAAAACATGTTTAACAAAGTTAGAAAACAAGTTTGATATAAAAACAAACGGTTTTGATACCCAAGAATAGTTTGGTTGCAAAATACGCATAAATACGCATTTTGACCGAAACTATGACTCGTCACTACACCTAATCAACGTGGTAATTAGTAGGTATAGCCACTAGGGACTATAACCATTGTGATTACGCTCACATTGCGAAGTTCAAACGAACTTCGTGTTGACCAACTCGTGGTCAAAGTAGAAAGTCAAACACTGTTTGACTTTTATGCTAGAAAAATGATAAAAGCACGAAAGAATACTTACAAAGGGTCCAAGCTAGAAGAACTTGATCTAAATACTCAGGTATGAAGCATAAAGCTTCAACTTAGAGCATAAAATTAGATCAAGGTGTGAGGAAAATGAAATGAGAGCTTGGTTATTTATAGATTTCGGAGAACCGTTAGGATCGTTTCTCGCAAATCGTGCTTTGATCTTGACCTTACAAGTGGGCACATGGTTTTCAAAACCATGGGAATACTTAAAACCATCAAATTCCATCCCATAGAGTGCAAAAACTTGGGTTAAAACCATCAAAACCTCAAAGATGGACCAAGTTCATTGTATCTGCCAGAAATTTCAAAAATGGTCCATGCACTTGTAAAACTTGATTTTTTTTGGCACTTTTAATCTCCGTTAACCCCATTTCAAGGTTCTAAAATAAAGTTAATGTATAGGGAACTTGAAATGTGCTCAAAAATATCTCGTACGTCGGTTCGTTTGGTCGTACGGTTGCGTTGTTCGGTTAATTACGACGGAAATCGTAACGAACGCAAAGACGGTCCAAATTACGCGACAAATGGAATTTTATCATGCCAATCACTAAAAGAAAATATTTTAATGGTTACATAAATTTTTGGATGTCCGGATATATATTCAGAACGTAGGATATGCGCGAAAATGCAAACATATGCACTTTTTGACGCTTTTAGTCCCTATTGATCAATAAAGTTTATTTTAGCACACTGAACCCCTCAAAGCCTATTTCTAAGCTATTTAAAGGATATTTATGGTATGTTTAACTTATGATCAACTTCCGGAATGTTCGTTACCACACAAATCGGCATACTTTTGCAGTTTGACACAAATAGTCCCTGCTATCGAATAAACTTGATTTCAACACACCAAACCATCCAAAACTTATTTCTAAGTTATGTAAAGGTTATTTAAGGTATGTTACGCCTATTTCACTATTCCAGAGTGTTTGTTGCATTAAACTGGTTATATTTACGCATCAGTTCGCGTATAACCTTCCAGAGAGCGATTTAAAGCTCGAAATCGAACAAGAGTTGATATGTGCAAACGATGCATATATTTATACAAATTCCAAGTATGAAATACAATATTTCATTGGTTTGGTATTTGTATGATAGTAGAAGTGACACAGGTGTCACAGTAAGCGTAGGACAAACCGACTTGTAAATGACCTTAAAAGTCATAAAGTCGGAAGGATAATTCGAAAGAAAACAAATGTAGCCTTAGACTACGGTCAAGATCAAATGAAATCCAAAAAGCAGAAATAAATATTTCTAAATAATAACAAGGGGTGCCTTGACACCATATATGTACATATATGTACAAAAAAAAAGGAGACACGGATAAAAGAAGATCTACGGGATCAACATAACCTACGGATTAGAGGTAATGTTAAGGTCTACGGGACCAAAAAGACTCTTGGGTCGCAAATAGAAAGAAACGAACTATTGAGGTCTCACCTTATAAAGGTAAAAATCTAAAGAAATAGCCTATGAGGCTAAGTGAAAGAACCTACGGGTTATTTGGGTTAAGCAAGGGAACTAGTTATAACTCCCCGCCCTAAATAATAATGGGAAGAAATAAATCCTCGGACGTAAAATTCCCTGATATAAGTAAATGACGCGACGTTAAACAAAAAAATTTTAGTTTTTAGTCAAAACTCAAAAGCAACGTATTAACAAATACATGTAGTATGAAATGGTATGAGAAATAATAAACACACAAAGGGCCGGAGATGGCAATCTGGTGCACCTGGATGACGGGGTATGAAGTAATGATGACTAATTAGTCTAGCCGGTAAAACCATTCAAGGTCAAGGTAATGCTATGACCGATGTAACGCGTTTGTCAATATAGGGTTAGTATGGAGTAAACATGTCAACGAACTCATACTATTGAGTGGTCAATTGACAATTGAGATAAATAGGCGACAAGATAAGAAATACAAGATACAAGTTACAGTCCGTGAGGACTTACACGTGGAAGACGCACGCGTCAATGCGAATGATAATTTCTAACTAAAAGAAAGAATGCCTTGAAAACAAAACTAAGATAGTTTGGTCCAAACTAAAGGACTACTTAAGGAAGGTTTCGGGGACGAAACCTCTTTAAGGGGGTAGACTTGTAACACCCCGAAAATATAGATTTAATATTTTAAAACTAAATGTCGGTTATGGTCAAGATAGAATAACTAGGAATAAATAACCTAGTTAATTATAAGTCTTGCAATAATAAGAAAAACATGTTTAGAAGCACCCTTTGTAAACCTGGGTAAAGTTGAGGGACTAAAAGAGGTTAAAATGAAATGGTTTTATTTAATTAAAACTAAAACACCAAAACACACACCTTTGTGTGTGTTTTGGTCGCAAGAATCACAGGAGCGAACAAGGCTCCTTCAACTAAACCCTAACTTGCAAGAATTGATCAAATTAAGAAGGCAATTCGAATCCAAATCAAAATCCAAGCTCAAATTGGTGATCACCTCAGTGAAGGGATCACAAGGTATGTTAAATTTCACTATATGGTTCCATCTTGAATTCTTGATAAACTTATGAAATCGAAATTCGAGCTTGCATGATTGATGTTTAGGTGAAACTAGGATGAATCCATGTCTAGGTACAAACCCTAGTCGAAAAATTGATGAATTAAGATTGAAAAGTAGGAATTTGATAACCACCCTTATATGCGTAAGTGGGTTTTTATATCTTTGTGATGAACACATGATTTAGTATGTTAAATTGCGAGAAAATTGATGAAAGTATGAAAATCATGCCCACCAGGTGTTTGATAAATTGCCTAGGTGGAAACATAAAGCTATAGAAGTATCATAAAACTTGAAAAGAATCATATGCAATGATTCTTGACAAAATTGGATGATATAGATGCTTTAAAGTGGCAATTTAATAATTAGCCGGGTTATTCACTATAGGCGACTCGAGCGAGAAGGCTGGCGATAAAGCCGGGAGTGATACGCGGCATAAAGGAAAGATCTAAGGTACGCGACTTGTCGTCCCGTTACATTTATGTAGACAAGCTTAGTTAAAATATGTGTAATATTGATATAGCGAAAATGGTTGCGTTGGTATGTCATTAAGGTGATGGAATTCACTTGACAACCAAACGGGTCAAAATAAATAGTTAAAATATGTGTAATGTTGATATAGCGAAAATGGTTGTGTTTGGTATGTCATTGAAGTGATGGAATTCACTCGACAACCAAGTGGGTCAAATAAATAGTTAAAATAATAACGATCAGAACAAAGACACCATTTGGTAAAAGTTATAACGGGTCGAACAATTTAAGAATATTATCTTTTAAGTACTAAGAACTCATGGCACGAACCGGAATAGGTTTAAGGCACATGATGGTTTTAATATACCATCATACGTTGATAAATGGTTATGTCGACTAAACGGGTCAAATGATGTGTTAATACTATTTGACAATTATAACTGACGACTACTTTTTGAGTTTTGTGTTCACGGGAAATAATATATGTTTGCGATGCTTTAATTAGAAAAACTAAAGCAATAAGTATGTAAACGGGTCGATGCTATGACCCAAGCCAGGTATGCATATTTAGAATTTTAATAGAAGTGATATTTTGGTCAAATACTGTACTAGCGCAAGTCCTTCGTCGTAAAATGAAGGACTAAAATTAACCAAAAAGCCCTTGATGGGTGATTTTGGCGAACGACCCATATGGGTTATTTAGGAACTTGTATGGTGAATTCGGAATATAGGTAGATACTTTAGATAGGGAATTGCGAATGTGAAAAGAAAAGAGGCAGTTTTATACTAAATTGCTTAGATCCCCTAAACGGGTCAAAACGGATCTATGCGCATAACTTGCGTACTAGTTGCGTAATTTATAAGAATTACGAACCCGAGCTAAAGAATTTGTGTTAAACGCATTGGAGCATGTATTTTGATTAATTAGAAACAAATTAGCGGTTTTAAACTTAAACGGGTCAAAAGTCTTAGTAAAATAATTTCAAGTCGATGGCTTGAAATTCTATATTTCGATAAGATAGATATCAGGTTTTAACTCCATAAGATGGAGAATCCAATTACGGTCGCGTAGGAAAAAGAATTACACAAAACGGAGGTCCAGATCAAAAGTTATGCTATTTTGAAGTTGGTATTTGGTTAAAACTTAGCTGGGCAAATATGCAGCTCAACAAAGAAACTTGCTGTCGAAAATAGGGTCTAGTGTCGCGCGACAGGTGAAGGGCTTCACCGTCGCGGCACGCGACACCTGTCGCGGCACGCAACAAGAACTCCCAACACCGTCACGGCACGCGACGGGAGTATATCTTGCAAATTTTGTTGTTTTGTTTGTTTGGCTTAAGGAACTTGGTATAACTAGTTATAAAATTATCAAAACTAACTTTTAAGTTGGTTTTGATTCCAGGTGATCGATATAGGCCTCCGGATGTAGATCGAGTGACAAACAAGAACCGAACACACCTCTCAATAAAGCTTCCGCATTTGTTCTTGGTTGTTTTATAAAAAGTGGATTATGTAAACACTTTTACTATGTTTTAGGTTGTTGTAAACATGTTTTAACACTCGTAATGTAATAGCTTTTAATAAGTGGCATTTTCTTATAAAATGCTTACTTTAATCATATATAAATATTAATTTAGTATGGTGTTACAATCAGGTTTCTGGACACTTGGTCTCTCGTAAAAAGACCAAGATGCAGTCCATCAAAACACCTCTTCACCTCTTGAACAATAGCCCTATCCTCATATACTTGATCCTCAACTTGCTTGATAAATCGATACTTTAAATCATAAGAACCTACAGAAGGGTATGATGAACATTTTTAACTTGTATATTTCTTCAAGTCTCATGTAAGAGAAGAATATAATGGTAGTAAAACGTGATGAAAAGCTTCTGAACTGACAATCATACTATATAGTGAAATAACTAACAGCCCAAAGGTCAGACTTAATTTCACCGAAAGAACAAAAATAAAAATAAAAAAAAACAGGCTCTCATAATTACCATTAACTTTTTCATTTATCATAAAGATGCATTTTAAACACTATAAAAGGCTGATGATTAGGCTGATTGAAGAACTAATATATAAAATGGACATCATCAGTGATAATAAATACAAGAAAACCTGGAACAGCATCGGCGCTTCATGAAGTACTCCACTTTCTGCACTTCAGACTTCAAAAACAGTGCAGAAGAACTCCCCACTGCTCGCTCGGAAAAAACAAAGCTGAAATATATTAACACCTTACAATAAATATTATCAACATATATCAACAGTTTAAAAGAATCCACAAACCTAAAATAACCCGCAACTGATTCTTTGAATTTTAAACAACTCTGATTAGGCTGAAATATAAACCGAGAATTAGAACAGATCAGTTCAAATTTTAAGATTCAAAATCAGAGAAAAAAAATATACCCTCAACGATGTTGCAACAATGATGTTGGAAAAATTATGTGAAGTACAAAAAGCTGTAATCGCAGATGAACAGACTGAATATGCAAATTTGGCATCCTGTAACAATCTATCTATACTTTCTATAAAAAGAGAAAACCAAGTGACATAAGAAAAGCCGAGGTCAAACGTTGGTGTGTGAAATAGAGCTTCAATGAAACGACGATGTTGGAACAATGATATTGGAACAAAGAATTGTAATCGAAGATTAACCGACTCAATCATGAGAGCTATGCATTTGAGTATGAGAGATATGATCGCAAATATAAAGGAGAGAGATAAATTGAAATTTGAATGTGGAGCCAAATTCATATATGTTATTTATAAGGAGCCAGATTCATATGTAGTTTGAATTTGAATTTGGAGCCATGATTTTAAATTTTGAATATGGGCAGAGGTTTGAAAGTGGGCAGAGATTTCAATTTTTAATAACGAACAGACCTTTGAAAGTATAGATGTGGACCAGACCTTTGAAAATTAAAGTGATTTTATATATTAAGGTTTATGATGCAGTAATGACATAAGAAAGCCTTGTTGGACAGCCTCTCTTGCTGCCACCTCAACTTTTCTTATGTCACTTGGTTTTCTCCTTTTATAGAAAGTATAGATAGATATAGATATAGATGTTCACATCAACGGTTGTTTCATTCGATAACATAATTTGTTTTCATATCATGGATCGATAACCAACGCTACAAATGTGACAAACAACACTACAAAAAGGGGGTGGATATGAAATACCGAGTATAAAGTTAATTGAATAGACTATAAAGAAATTGAACTAAAGTAGAGTATATGGTCTAAATATGGAGTAAAGTGAAATAACAAAGTAAAGTGTGCATGGTCTAAATATGGAAGAGTGAAATAAATCGTTTTATACTTAAGATTTATGAATATATAAAACTCACTGAAATTAAACTAATAATATTTATCCATAAGATATTAAACTAATAATATTTAGTAGGAGGGTTATCTATAATATATGATATTAAACTAAATAATATTTAATAGGAGAGTTATCTATAATTAATTAGAAGAGACTAAACTAAAATAATAATTATCTATAAGAGATGACCTAATATAATAACAAGTGTCCCTAAAGTGATTTATTTTATTATATAGTACTAGCAGTAAGACCCGTGTGCAAACACGGGTCGTTTCTTAGAAAACCATGCATAACAAATATAAATGATGAATATCGTTATATTTATATAGACTTATAAATAAATAAGTCAGTTGGTAAATACTTAAAGTTTAGAGTAAAAAAATACAAAAATATACAATTTATTAATCTTTTGTAAACGAAATAACATTTGCATTCAAACATGTTCCTTCAATCTCCACAAAACACTATTTTAACCCAACAGTGGTTTTAAACCACCGTTTTAACCCAACAGCAGTTTCAACCATAGTTTTCTCCACAACAAATATATTTAAACCAACCGTGGTTTCAAACATCTGTTTTCATCCATCCGTTGACCAAAGTCAACAGATGTATCAACTACTTTTTATTTTCAAACATCTGTTCACAACAACAGAGCTTTCATCATTTAAACTCTCAAACCTAAATATTCATTTAATTAATTTAAATAACAAACATCGTTAATAATTTTAACACAACTAATTATATAAAATATGAAAGTGTCAAACAGAGGTAACTATATAATAAACAAACTTCAAAACAGCACACAACATTCAATAAAATACAGCATAATAATTTCTAATCAATGGGCGAAACAATAGTCTCGATAAATAAAGCTCCTTTCGGATCACTGTAGTTGTCAACATGTTGGAGGTATTTCAAAATTTCATTGCTCAAATCAACTTCAACCATATCTCCCCAACTTCAACTTCAACCTTAAATACTAAAAGTTTACAGTATAAAAAATACAAAAATATACAATTTATTAATTCTTTTGTAAACAAAATAACATTTGCATTCAAACATGTTCCTTCTCTAAAAAACAATATTTTAACCCAACAGTCGTTTCAATCACCTTCAACCTCCACAAAACACTATTTTAACCCAACAGTTGTTTTAAACCATCGTTTTAAGCAACCAGCAGTTTCTGTAACAACTGTCACTAAAATCCGTAATTAGGATAATAATTATCCAATAAGAAAACCCTAATTAAGACACCCAAGTAATTTGGCATAAACCCTGAAATTTCCGGAACAATGGGAATCAGGATCAGGGCCCCTAAAACTCGAGGGGGGCAAACCCTAATTGATAATTATCTAATTAAAATCGTTGCTAGATGCTGATTGGTTGAAATTTTTGATTCACCAAGGCTACAACCGAACTCAGCTAGGCTAGGAAGTAGGCTGCACCCTTTACGGACCGTAAAAGTTGGTCCTTACGGACCGTAAGCAGACCAGGTTCCCTTACGGACCGTAAGGGGTTAGGCATACGGTCCGTAAGCGAGTCGAAATTCTGGCTATAAATAGCCGACCTTGGCACTTAAACTGTGGGGTTAAAACGTTGCACAAAGCTTCTGTGTACGTTGAGTTTTCACTGTTACACTACAATCACACACACACGATCACGAGGTGCTGCCGCAATCAGGGTAATAACTCGATCGCTATTACGATTCAACGTCCGATCGATTATAACTATCCAACAATAATCCGGGTGCTGCTCAATTGAGCTTGTACTTTGATTATTCGTCGTGATTTCGACTTGAATATTAGAGTGCTGTTCGAATTCGCACTATGCTCTGTTATTCGTTGTGAATCCGATTGAATTATCGAGTATTGCACTGATTAATTGTTGTGAGGGTTTAATCTCGTGAATTGACGTAACTGCTGTATTAGTTACTAACCTGCCTGTGTGTGCATTGTGTTAAACTAGGTTTAATCAAGGCTAATCAGTAGGCTTATATCTATTGCTCGTTAATCTGCAATGTGAGTCATTCTTCTTTTAAACTGTTTTCTCACAGTTTGTGAGTAAGTTTACAAAACTTCAAGTTATTTTCAAAGGTTATAATTACAGGGATTAAGTCTATGTAATCACCATATTACAGCCGGTATGTGGGGTTTTGTATACATTACTTGTTTCCCGTCACACTTGGACAAACGGGTGGCCAAGGGGTGATCTGACCACAGTCACAGACACCATTGGACAAATGGGCTAGCCAATGGTTGGTCGAGTGACAAATACTGTGGGTAGTTGGTTTGATATCAGAAACATTGTAATTCCCCTTAATACTGTAATTTATAACTAACGGGTCGTTTTAGAAAACAGAATGATTCACTCAGTATTTCCCCGCTGACAAAACCTTTTTCAAAACATGTTTCAGGTGATCTGTGTGATCCAGGAAAAGTGCAGTAAAGCACTACAAGCTCAGAGAAGTGGCTCATTGTGAATAAATAAATAAAACATGTTTTGGCAAATAATGATTTCTGTGTGAAATCAACGTATTGTAAATTATGGGAATTTATCCCTAACAACTTTGTGTAATATATTAAACGAGAAATTTTTTATGGTGAAAAGATCCTGTAATAAAAGACTTCCGCTGCCGCATAAATCAGATACCACGGGTACCACTGGACTGCTCGCGGCTCCCGATTCCGTCCAGGGTGGGTCGGGGGTCGCGACAGAAGGTGGTATCAGAGCTAATAATTAATAACTATTGAGCCACTGATCGAGCCACTGATCGAGCCACTGATTTAAGCCTTTTACTGAATTAAGTATTTGACAAAATACTTAATCCTACTAGTTATCATCCTGTGATTATCTGTTTTATTAACTGATTATTTGTTAGTTACAGTATGGGTAAACAAAAGCTGTTTGCTATCTATCACAAATTAGATATTGCATCTTCTTCTAAAAACCCAGTAAACCTAGAAGAAGGAATCTTTGTCCGCAAGGCAAACTATGAGAATCCTCTTTCCCCAGAGAAAAGGGATTCGATACTTAAAAAGAGTCAGGAGAAAAAGAAACCCCGAACCAAGAGAGTTAGGTTTAACCTAGAAATCCAAGAATTTGGTAATAATATGCCTTGGGAAGATAAAATAGACAAGAAATGGGCAAATCTCTATATGCTAGCTACTGTAGCAGAAAATGCCAACCTCTAAATATCCGATAAGTTGGGTCTAGTAAGAGAAATCACAATCCAGTAAATAAATAAAATCCTAGTGTGTTTATTTCTGTTGTCCTTTATATAAATTAGTATGCAATAAAACTTCAGTGTTTGTTTGTTAAACTTTGTCCCAAAGTTTTAACATTACATTCTTGTATTTTGCATATATACTATGCAGCATGAATGAGATGTCGGAAGCATTCCAGAATCTCAACTTATATCCAGTGCCTATCGAAGTCTCTTACGACTTTACTGGTTACATTGCTGACATAGAAGAACCTGTGGAATTCAAAGCTCCACCGCTGGAAAAAGCCAAACCTAAAAAGAAGAGAAGATACGTAGGGTGGAGGAAAGTACGTCGTAGGAAACCAGCCACTAGGAGACTTCCCAAAATAGAAAACCCTGTGAGCATGAACAAGGGAAAGGAAATAGAAACTGGAGAAAGATCGAAACCACTAGAAAAGGAATTAGGAATAGACCTAAAGCAAAAGGGAATAGAGATCGAAGAAAGCTCTAAACAGTCTGAGGAAATCACGTTCCAGGACGAAATAGACCGCCTACTGAATAATTGTGATGTTCTAGAGCCTATCAACGATAATCTCTTCTCTTACCCGGCTACAGCCCAATTCCCACTAAACCTAGGACCAGCTATTCCAGACCCACTAGTTCACACCAGACCATTAGGCCAAATGGAGGAATAGTGGACCAAAGACTGGCAATTCCAAAATATAGTTAATAGTCCCTATAGTTTTCTCCCACAATTTGACCTAGAACCTATCCCTAATCCTCCCATGAGTAATGAAAACCTAGCTGAACTTCGTCAGTTCGGTGAAGAACTGATAGGTACGGGAATAGGATCAGGGAAATGGGGGAGCAGATCTCTTGGAAGTACGACAAGAGGGAGCGTCGTTACTAAAACTGCCAGTGAACCAAAAGATAGGAAAGGCTGGAAAAAGTTTGTCTGTATTATAACTAACATAGTAAAACTAATTCTGTAAAATGGGCAATAACACTTTGTAAGATACGGTGTGTACGGAGGCATATACAATATACAATAACAAAATGAAAGTCGATAAATCGACAATTTTGGTTATGTTTGTATGTTGTAGTAATTTATGTGTTTGTCTGTGCTAAATTTGTTAGTAATAAGTTAGACACTAATAAATTTCTAATTAGCAGATGGAAAACGCTAACAATGAACCAATTAATGAAGTAAATCAATCTGAGCAAGAACCGGAAGATCAATATATAACCTGACAAGATATAGAGCACTTTATCGCCCAAGGAATAGCCCATGCTATTCCAGAAATTGTGGTTGCTGTTCAGAAACCTGCCGAACCACAATTAATTCCTAGTAAACGTATTCCAGAAGATAACGGAAGTAACAGCATAAATGGAGGCGGCAATCATGACACTCATGATCCGCAACAGGCCCCACTCCCTAAGAGGATAAAAGCTGCAACGCCTGGTTGCACTTACAAAGAGTTTCTTGCTTGCAAACCTATTGAATTTGCAGGTAACGAAGGGGCAACTGCAACACTGCGTTGGTTAGAGAAAACCGAAGCAGTGATTGCAATAAGCAAATGTGCCGAAGAGGATCAAGTGATGTATGCATCAAATCTGTTCAAAGAAGGAGCACTAGAATGGTGGAACATGGTCCTCCAGGCAAAAGGAAGAAGGATAGCCTATGCCATGAGTTGGGAAGAATTTAAGAATCTGGTAGAAAGAAAATTTTGTCCCGAATATGAAAAAGATCAAATGGCAAACAAATTCCTAAGTCACCGCATGACAGGGGTAGATTGCCGGGGCTATACTTCTACATTCTTTGAATACGCAAGGGTGGTGCCAACACTGGCTTCGCCAGAACCGGTACTTATTTCCCGTTACATCTGGGGGTTAATTAGTGAAATCCGAAACATCGTTAAAGCTGCGAGACGTCGTACCATTGACGATGCGGTAGAATTAGCTAACACCCTAACGGATGAATTGATACGCACAAGAGAGGAAGATCGTAAGAAGGAAATAGCTCAGAAGATTACCCAAGGGTTTCGTATGGGTAATACCAAGAAAAGAGGAACAGGGCAATCCTCATCACCTCCTTTCTGCAGAAATTGCAAAAAGAAGCATTATGGACAATGCAATATAGTTTGCAACTTTTGCAAGGCAAAAGGACATCGTGAAGAAGACTGCAGGAAGAAAACAAGAATTTGTTATAACTGCAGAGAAAGGGGACATTTTCAATCCGAATGTCCTAAGCTAGCTAAACCAGTAGACAACAAAGCTAAACCAGCTGAAGGGGCAACCAAGAAGAATGTACGCGCATTCCAGCTGACCACTCAAGAAGCCGAACTCATTCCAGATGTGATAGCCGGTACGTTCCTAGTACATGACGTATTCGCAAAAGTATTATTTGACTCTGGTGCGAACCAAAGTTTTATTAATACTTCATTTTGTCAAGCTCTTAAGTTACCTTTAACCACTCTTAGGCAAATTTTCACAGTTGAAACCGCAGAAGGAAATTCTGTGAAAATAGATAAAATCTGGCAAGAATGAAAAATAGAACTATTAGGCCATAAATTTTCTGCAAATCTGTTACCAATGAATTTAGCCGGATTCGATGTAGTATTAGGAATGGATTGGTTAATAGCCAACCATGCACGAATCCTATGTGATAAAAATGCAGTAGAAATTCAAAACCCTTCAGGAGAGGTAATTATAATTACTGGAAATAAATCTCGAAAGCCACTGAAATTTATCTCAGTAATGAAATTGGCAAGCTATTCGAGAAAGCAGGAAATGGTGTATATGATTTCAGTAATCATTAACACTAAAAATAAGGAACTTCAGGATATTCCAATAGTCTCAGAATACCCAGACGTTTTTCCAGAAGAATTACCTGGATTACCACCTGATAGAGAAGTAGAATTTAGAATTCATTTAATTCCAGGTACTGCACCAATAGCCAAAGCACCATATAGATTAGCACCTACCGAAATGCTAGAATTAAAAAAGCAATTAGATGAATTATTAAGCAAAGGATTCATACAACCGAGTTCATCCCCTTGGGGTGCACCAGTATTATTTGTGAAAAAGGAAGATGGATCGATGAGAATGTGTATCGATTATAGAGAATTGAATAAGGTTACGATTAAGAATCGATACCCATTACCTAGGATTGATGATCTTTTTGATCAATTGCAAGGTGCTAGGTATTTCTCTAAGATAGATTTAAGATCTGGATATCATCAGTTGAAGGTACAAGAAGAAGACATACCTAAAACTGCCTTCAGAACTAGGTATGGTCATTATGAGTTTACAGTCATGCCCTTTGGATTAACGAATGCCCCAGCAGCATTCATGGACATGATGAATTGAATCTGTAAACCATACTTGGATAAATTTGTGATCGTTTTCATCGACGACATACTTATTTATTCCAAAAGCCAAAAAGAACATTGTGAACACTTACACGTTCTCTTAACTTTGTTAAGAAAAGAAAGGCTTTATGCCAAATTCTCAAAATGTGAATTTTGGCTACAAGAAGTACAATTTTTAGGTCATGTGGTAAATCATGGAGGTATCCATGTAGATCCTGCTAAGATAGAAGCAATTACAAAATGGAAAGTCCCACAAACAGCTATGGAGATAAGAAGCTTTCTAGGCTTAGCTGGATACTATAGACGATTTATCAAAGATTTTTCTAAGATAGCCGTACCTTTAACTAAGTTAACCTGTAAAGCCGCTAAGTTTGAATGGGGACCTAGACAAGAAGAAGCTTTTAAGATTTTAAAGCATAGATTGACGAATGCACCAATCTTAGCTTTACCAGAGGGAACAAAAGATTTTGAAGTATATTGTGATGCTTCAAAATTAGGCTATGGATGTGTGTTAATGCAACGCAAGAAGGTAATTGCGTATGCTTCTAGACAATTGAAAAAGCATGAAGAAAATTATACGACTCATGATCTAGAATTTGGAGCCATAATTTTTGCCCTTAAGATATGGAGACATTATCTGTATGGAAGTAAGTTTACTGTTTATACAGATCATAAGAGTTTAAGATATATATTTGGGCAAAAAGAGTTAAACATGAGGCAAAGAAGATGGATGGAGATGCTAAGCGATTACGACTGTGATATCCAATATCACGAAGGAAAGGCAAATGTAGTTGCAGATGCCTTAAGTCGTAAGTACCATGAGAAACAGAAACGAGTCCGTGCTCTGAGGTTAAATCTACAAGTAGATTTAATGGCACAAATCAAAGAAGTTCAGAAAACAGCAATCAAAGATGATGCTGAAGGAATGAAAGGTTATATAAAAGAACTAGAACAAGAAAATGATGGAATTTGGAAATTTCATAAGAAACGAATTTGGGTACCTAAGCAAGGAGAGTTAAGAAATAAGATTTTAGAAGAAGCTCATAAATCTAGGTATACTATGCACCCAGGAAACAATAAAATGTACCAAGATTTAAGGAATAATTTCTGGTGGATAGGAATGAAAAAGGATATAGCCGAATACGTATCCAAGTGCTTAACTTGTTCACAAGTTAAGGCGAAACACCAGAAACCTTCAGGATTACTACAACAGTTAGAAATGCCTGTATGGAAATGGGAACTCATAACAATGGATTTTGTTACCAAGTTACCCAAAACCAAAAGAGGTAATGATGCGATTTGGGTAATCGTAGACCGATTAACCAAGTCAGCTCATTTCTTACCAATGAAAGAAACCTTTAGCATGGAAAGGTTAGCACAACTGTACGTGGACGAAGTAGTATCCCTACATGGAGTTCCGCTCTCCATTATATCGGATAGAGATAGTCGTTTTACTTCTCATTTTTGGAAAAGTTTTCAGAAAGCAATGGGAACTCGACTAAATCTAAGTACTGCTTATCATCCACAAACAGACGGACAGAGTGAATGGACAATACAAACTCTAGAAGATATGCTCCGAGCATGTGTAATTGACTTTGGTGGTAATTGGGATAACCATTTACCATTAATTGAATTCTCCTATAACAATAGTTATCATTCGAGCATCGAAGCTGCTCCATTCGAAGCACTGTATGGACGCAAGTGCAGAACTCCCGTATGTTGGGCAGAAATAGGAGAAAGTCAATTATCGGGTCCAGAGATTGTGCAAGAAACTACTGACAAGATATCGCAAATCAAGGAAAGACTGAAAACTGCTAGAGATCGTCAGAAAAGCTATGCAGATAATCGTCATAAGCCTTTAGAATTCCAAGTAAGAGATAAAGTACTTTTAAAAGTTTCTCCTTGGAAAGGAGTAGTACGATTCGGTAAGAAAGGAAAGCTAAGTCCAAGGTACGTTGGACCATTCCCTGTGATTCAACGAATAGGACCAGTAGCTTATCGTTTACAATTACCAGAAGAATTAGCTAGAGTACATGATGTATTCCATGTATCCAATCTCAAGAAATGTTTATCAGATGAATCTCTGGTAGTCCCTCTTCAAGATGTAGAAGTAAACGGAAAACTAAAATTCATGGAGAAACCATTAGAAATCGAAGATCGAAAAGTCAAATTCCTCAAGCATAAACGACTAGTATTGGTCAAAGTCAAGTGGAATTCAAAGAGAGGACCAGAATACACTTGGGAGCTGGAATCAGAAATGAAGCGAAAGTATCCTCATCTCTTCCAGTAAATCTCGAGGACGAGATTTTTCTTAAGGTGGGGAGGATGTAACAACTGTCACTAAAATCCGTAATTAGGATAATAATTATCCAATAAGAAAACCCTAATTAAGACACCCAAGTAATTTGGCATAAACCCTGAAATTTCCGGAACAATCGGAATCAGGATCAGGGCCCCTAAAACTCGAGGGGGGCAAACCCTAATTGATAATTATCTAATTAAAATCGTTGCTAGATGCTGATTGGTTGAAATTTTTGATTCACCAAGGCTACAACCGAACTCAGCTAGGCTAGGAAGTAGGCTGCACCCTTTACGGACCGTAAAGGTTGGTCCTTACGGACCGTAAGCAGACCAGGTTCCCTTACGGACCGTAAGGGGTTAGGCATACGGTCCGTAAGCGAGTCGAAATTCTGGTTATAAATAGCCGACCTTGGCACTTAAACTGTGGTGTTAAAGCGTTGCACAAAGCTTTTGTGTACGTTGAGTTTTCACTGTTACACTACAATCACACACACACGATCACGAGGTGCTGCCGCAATCAGGGTAATAACTCGATCGCTATTATGATTCAACGTCGATCGATTATAACTATCCAACAATAATCCGGGTGCTGCTCAATTGAGCTTGTACTTTGATTATTCGTCGTGATTTCGACTTGAATATTAGTGTGCTGTTCGAATTCGGACTATGCTCTGTTATTCGTTGTGAATCCGATTGAATTATCGAGTATTGCACTGATTAATCGTTGTGAGGGTTTAATCTCGTGAATTGACGTAACTGCTGTATTAGTTACTAACCTGCCTGTGTGTGCATTGTGTTAAACTAGGTTTAATCAAGGCTAATCAGTAGGCTTATATCTATTGCTCGTTAATATGCAATGTGAGTCATTCTTCTTTTAAACTGTTTTCTCACAGTTTGTGAGTAAGTTTACAAAACTCCAAGTTATTTTCAAAGGTTATAATTACAGGGATTAAGTCTATGTAATCACCATATTACAGCCGGTATGTGGGGTTTTGTATACATTACTTGTTTCCTGTCACACTTGGACAAACGGGTGGCCAAGGGGTGATCTGACCACAGTCACAGACACCATTGGACAAATGGGCTAGCCAATGGTTGGTCGAGTGACAAATACTGTGGGTAGTTGGTTTGATATCAGAAACATTGTAATTCCCCTTAATACTGTAATTTATAACTAACGGGTCGTTTTAGAAAACAGAATGATTCACTCAGTATTTCCCCGCTGACAAAACCTTTTTCAAAACATGTTTCAGGTGATCTGTGTGATCCAGGAAAAGTGCAGTAAAGCACTACAAGCTCAGAGAAGTGGCTCATTATGAATAAATAAATAAAACATGTTTTGGCAAATAATGATTTCTGTGTGAAATCAACGTATTGTAAATTATGGGAATTTATCCCTAACAACTTTGTGTAATATATTAAACGAGAAATTTTTTACGGTGAAAAGATCCTGTAATAAAAGACTTCCGCTGCCGCATAAATCAGATACCACGGGTACCACTGGACTGCTCGCGGCTCCCGATTCCGTCCAGGGTGGGTCGGGGGTCGCGACAGTTTCAACCACCGTTTTCTCCACAACACTCTGCTTTATCCCAACAGTAGTTCGAAACATCTGTTTTTCATCCATCTGTTGACCAAAGTCAACAGATGTATCAACCACTGTTTTATTTTCAAACACTTGTTCACAATAACAGAGCTTTGATAATTTAAACAGACCTTTGCCAATATTACAATATTTTACACTCTCAAACCTAAATATTCATTTAATTAATTTAAATAACAAACATGGTTACTAATTTTAACACAACTAATTATATAAAAATTACAAGTGTCAAACAGAGGTAACTATATAATAAACAAAGTTCAAAAAAACAAACAACATTCAATAAAATACAGCATACTAATTCCTAATCAATGGGTGAAACAACATACAAAGTTCATCCATCTGTTAACCAAAGTCTACAGATGTATCAACCACTGTTTTATTTTCAAACATCTATTCAAAATAACAGAGCTTTGATCATTTAAACAGACATTTGCCAATATTACAAGCTTTTACACTCTCAAATCTAAATATTCATTTAGTTAATTTAAATAACAAACATGGTTAATAATTTTAACATAACTAATTATATAAAAAATACAAGTGTCAAAAAGAGGTAACTATATAATAAACAAAGTTCAAAACAGAAAACAACTTCAATAAAATACAGCATACTAATTCCTAATCAATGGGCGAAACAGTAGTCTCGATACGTAGAGCTCCTTTCGGACCATTGTAGTTGTCAACATGTTGGAGGTATTTCAGAAGTTCGTTGCTCAGATCAACTTCAACCATATCCCCCAGATGCGTGTTATCAACCACTTTTTGTTTTCAATTATATTAGTCCTTCGACGCCTCTCTTCATAATCAACTACACGAGAATTATTGAAAGCAAACACCTTCATCCAGCCTTCTTCTTCATATCTGAGCAAATCAACAGTTAGCTCAGCAGACTTTCCAATAACAAACAAATGCAGCCTCTTTGCGATGGTCAAAAAATGCCCTTGGCAAGGATTGACTACAATACTCTCTGGAAAACGAAGCATTCTGAAAGTCTCACTCAGAACATCAAAAGCAGCGATGTTCCTCTCACCTATTGGATACCAATAATTTGAAACCATGAAATATATGGTTTTATCAGCATAAACTCCTGTAGACCATGAATAACCACTTGAACCATAATTATTTACGCTACCAAAATTTATTGTTCTCCATGACTCACGACGTCGTGTGTAAACACGAGTAGTAGCTACATTACGGTAACATTTGATGTTCAGCACTTTCAGATCATTGAATTGATCAAAATAAATTCCACCAGTATCAGAGTTTCGATCATGATTGTAATTTAAGTAATCATCAGACAAAACCTTATAGCGTCTGGTAGTTGGATTCCAAAGAATCAGCTCATAGCAAATCCCTTCATTGCAAACTAACAACAATCCATTAAATGACGATAGAATACGTAAGAAGCTAGGGTGGACATTGTCAGGAAAACTTAAGGTTTTGCTTCTAACAACATACAAATT